>NW_017804242.1:6891477-7003063 GCF_001625305.1 Branchiostoma belcheri | reverse complement strand
AAACATTGTTAGTGAGGCAAAAGAAGAGCACGGCCAAAAAAGGCAATATTCTGACGAAAAGTCCAAACAACAATCACAAGAAAATACATCTCACACATGATATCACTTGTACATAAGATATCACAATACATTTGTTCTAAAATCTGTATTGGTTGGGAAAAGAACACATGGAACTTGTTAATGTCAGGCAAAAGAAGAGAACAGCCAACAGTGAACAGAGAGGTAGAATATCATAACCAAATAACAATCACACTTGATATCACAATCCAAATAACAACATAATATGCATCTCATATTGACATTCATCAAATAACAACTAGATACAAAAACATCAGAGCCAACGACAACACAAATGGAAATGCATTTCAAATATTAGTTCATGAAAATTGACAAGCAGATCAAGCTTGTATACACGAATAAAACAGTAATTAGGCAATAGTGTCAACAGCATTTCTAAATCTAAGGTAATTAAGCAAGTTAAGTAAGACTGCTTTGCAAAGACTTGCAACATAACAATTTACATCAAGTGAAAAATCCATCTCAAAAGTACTTATGTAATAAACAGCAGTTCATATGATAACTTTTCCCACAGGCACATCCATCTGAAAACATGTTGTCATAAAATATGTGGTCAAACACTGAACTGCTTGAACTGGGGACAACCAAATACATGTAAAGTACACTAAGTTAACTTACAAAGTGCACCTCTTAAGATTGGTGTAGTTTTCCTATTTCAGGATCATTAATTTCACCCTCATTGAATAAAATTTGATTGACCAGTGTTCAAGAAATTGGTGGTTACGGTGCAAAAAAATTAAATAAACAGTTGAACAAATGAAAGTGCTTTTTTATCGACCACGCAAATGCGCCTCCATCGGTTACTTAACTAAGTGCAGCTTTAACTCGTGGGGATAATTGCCGAAACCTATGTCTTTTTGCTTCATTTAACTTAAAGGAGATTTGTCTATGATAGTCCGGAGAGTATCTACGACAATTTAAAGTACAACTTACCACCAAAGCGGACGTGGCACGTCTTCCTGGGCGGAATTTTTACCCAGCTCGTTCTTCCCGTCCATGCACACTCGCCATCTTGGAAAGCTAAAGGCGTGTTTCACGCACATGTGTCATGCCACCTGTAAATCATAAGCAAAATTTGCATTCGATAATCAAGTTTGAGATTAGATTTACAACAAGCCAATAGGCAATCATCACACATGCAGGCCTGAAAAATACAATGATTTAATTATGACTTTCATCTTACAAATTCGCTTTTTTCAATTTTTCTATCCTCGTCATTCAACTTTATGAATTTAGGAAAACACGCGTTAGTAATTTTCTAATAAATGATCTTTCTTTATGCAATAAAAGTTATGCAATAAAATGGCCATTTAACAGTTTTTAGCTGAGCATTAATTCGATTAAAAGGCGGACCAATCAACTCAACGGATATCGTCTGATAACGAGGCTAAAAAACATACATACATTAAGTCCAGGTGCTGCATACGTCATGCGAGGTAGTTACGTAATCCTCGATGCGTATGTATGCATGGTTGTAGGCAGGATTGGGTGTAAATCTTAGCGTTTAAAGTAAAAATAACGCAAACGAATATAGAACTAGTTGTTGAAATATTTTCTATATGATATCCTTATTCACATCTAGATATTTTCTGGACGCTTAGAACTGATAACAAGAACAAAATCAAGGAAAATATGTTCAGTAACGATCACGAAAAATTAAACAAACACCAATAAAACGCATAAACGCATAAACTTTTCGTTCCATTTTTTTCCACCAAACCCTTCTAGAAGTGTAATAATTCATGCCTGAGGTGTCCAGAAGAATCTTTCCTTCCCTGGCGAACGTGCATCCTTCTTTACAATGTTTACTCCCTCACTTTTTAGTTAATTGGATGCTGTGATGCATCCACAGGCGCCATAATGCCAATTCATCACACGTGTCAATGAGGGCCTCCTGCAGTTCATGGAATTATTGCAGGTACTTGAGGGATTTTTTTAACATGCAATAATTTCATCGACTGCTAGAAGTCGCTTTTGATACATGGCGCAGAGGGTCATTTGTCTATGTATCCTTGGTGCTGATTGGTTATCATCACGGCAACGTTTTTGAGTCATTGAGCCTGATTGGCTAATACAATTCCTCGTTGGTGATTGATTAGAAACAACGATGACGTGTCACTTTACGACCAAATATGGGCAACCGACTCGAAACCATAAAGCCGCTTGATTTGATTTTATTTATTTGCACATTGAAACAAAAACATAATGCAATAATACAAGAATGAAGTTAAAATAGGTGCAGGAGGAGGGCAGAAGCATGGAGTGCTTGTACGAGGCCCTCCCCCTCTAAATTTAACAAGAAGAATGTAATCGATGATTTAGATTAAATCATGTACATGGAAAATAATGTATAAGAATGATCAAACAAATACGTAATAAATTAATGACAAAGAAGTAGGG
Organism: Branchiostoma belcheri; assembly: GCF_001625305.1. Taxonomy (NCBI): domain Eukaryota; kingdom Metazoa; phylum Chordata; class Leptocardii; order Amphioxiformes; family Branchiostomatidae; genus Branchiostoma; species Branchiostoma belcheri. Next base: position 7,000,585 of record NW_017804242.1, on the reverse strand, counting down.
TGGTGTATGAATATGATGCTACAATGATAACAATAATAATTGGTATCAGATAAAATGAGAAAGAACACTATATGAGATTACTGCAAGGGGCTTGGATGGTTTATCAGATGGTTTTTCAGAGCTCGTTTGAACGGCGCCAGGAAAAAGGAGGTAGAATTTTTTAGGGCTGGTGGTAGTTCATTCCATAGGGTGACACATTTGTATTTGACTGACATTTGGGCAAAAGATGTTCTTAGTAAGGGAATTTGAAAATGGGAACGTTGACGAGTTTCATAATTGTGAATCTGTGAACGAAAGTTAAGAAAGTCATCAAAGGTATCAGGGAGATTATGGTTTATATATTGGGCTGCGAAAAGTGCTAGTTGAAATCTATTAATGTCATAAATATTCAAAATTCTAAGTTGTTTGAAAAGAGGTGAAGAGTGGGTATAGAAATTAGATCCAGTGGCAATGCGTAGAAAATTTTTTGGAGGATTGATATAGGATGTAGAAAGGTTTTGTAGGCATTTCCCCAGACGATATTGCAATATGTGAGGTAAGGATAGATTAGACTGTTATAGATGGTGATAAAGGTTTTGTTGCATAGGAGATGTGAAATTTTCCTTAGTATCCCGGTTGTTTTTGAAATTTTATTAACTACCATAGCAATGTGGGGTTTCCAGGTTAATCGGTCATCTATTAGTATTCCTAAAAACTTAGCCTGAGATTCTTTGACAAGGATATGGTTTTTTAAGTGGATGGTGGGATTTTTCCTATTATTTGCCTTGTTTTACTACAAAAGATCAGATAGTAAGTCTTTTTGATGTTAACTGATAGTTTGTTTGCTTCGAACCATGTAATAACTTTTTCTAGTTCTTGGTTGGCTAGTTGAATTAGAGAATCAAAATCTGCATGTGAGAGAAAGAGATTGGTATCATCAGCAAATAGAATGAAGAACATAATTTTGGATGCTTCAGCAAGGTCGTTGACATATAATAAAAACAATAGGGGCCCTAAAATCGATCCCTGGGGGACACCACAATTAATAGATTTGCATGAGGAAGAATGATCGTTAAGGACAACGTACTGTTTTCTATCGGATAAATAACTGGTAAACCACTTAAGTGCGACGTCATTAATGCCATATTTGTTGAGTTTTTTCAAAAGAATCGAATGGTTAACCGTATCAAAAGCCTTACTCAAATCTAAAAATATCCCAATGGTATATTCGTTATTATCTATGGCTGAAGAAATTTTATCTATTAGTTGTATAAGTGCCATTTGAGGTAGAGTATCCTTTTCTAAAACCGTATTGATGTTTGTAAAGATATCGTTTTGGTCTAGATGTTTTAAAAGTCGTTTGTATATCAGTTTTTCCAGAATTTTCGAGATGCTAGGTAGGATTGAGATTGGGCGGTAATTACTAACTAAGGTAGAATCGTTACTTTTAAATATAGGAATCACTTTTGCAATTTTAGTTTATTTGGGAACCACTCCGTTCTGAATAGATAAAGTTAGTATATGAGTAAGAGGGCAGATGATATAAGGTAGGGCGATTTTTAGTATTTTAGTACTGAGTCCGTCGTGACCAGCAGCGGAATCCTTCAGATTTCTAACTATGTTTAAAACTTCGGCAGCTGTGGGTGGTTCAAAAGACGTTAATTGACTAATTTGCGGAGTGTTAATGTAATCAAGGGGATCTTTCGTTGTCTTAGGGATTTTACTTTCCAGGGATGGACCGACATTAACAAAAAAATCATTGAATTCTTCGCACATCTTATTTTTTTCTGTAATAACTTGAGTATCCGTTTGGATTTTATGAGGGGCTGCTTTTGGTTTATTACTACGATTTAATAATTCATTGATAACGTTCCAAGTTTGTTTCACGTTTGATGAGGCTTCTGTGAATTTCCAATGGTAGTAATTTTTTTGGCAGTTTTTAACAAATGATTTAACTTATTTTTATATACTTTGTAGGTACTCTCTGTTAGGGGGTTGGGGTTTTTAACGTATTTTCCATACAATTTGTTTTTCTTCTTAATCGCTTCACGTAAACAACTGAAGTTACGAAGGATTTTCGGACGAACGGGACTATTGTGGGCAATTATGTTCCCCCAGATTAGCTACAGAGTTGTAAGAACTGCCTTCACAGAGAAAAGGAGTCGATTTATAAGGTTAGGAGAGGTGAAAATGCTCGGCAACGGCGTAATATTTAATAGTTCCATGTATATGTAACTTACTGGCAATAATACATGTAGCTATCTTTCTAGAACATTAACAGTGCTCAATGTCTCCATGTTTTTTCTACAGAGGTTTTCTCCTCCAGATTTCTTTAACAGAGGTTGACTCCCCTGGACAGTCGTAGGTTTCTTCAATAAACGTATGTTGTTGTTTTACTTCTTAACACACCCAGTGTTCAACATAACACTTCCTGGGTTACCGGCTTTGATTTGTTTTACAGAGGTTTACTCCCCTGGACAGTCGTTAGAATCTTCAATAAATAGTTTCACATGAAGTTCAACTTGTATACCATAAGTTACTGACAACGTTACAAAACTTTGAAACAGTTTAAAGTTAGAACCCATCGATAGAGTTCAAGTAATACAAGTGCATATATGCCCCCTCACGTGGTTTAGCCCGCCTGCTGAAGCGGTGTACCGGGGTGTGGCGCTTGGAGCCAGCACGTAAGAGTTTAGGGGATGGATGAGGACCAGTGGTGCCCGGACCACTCGACTGGGTAAAGTGCAGCATGCCAGACAAACAAAGGTTCACACCTCTATCCAGAGCCCCCTACACCCTGACGAAAGTCTAAACTACATATATTTACAGATTAATCAAATTTTGTAATGCAATAATGCAAATAATGCAAAAATCAGGTATCCAGAAGTAGAATACATGTGGACATTATTAAAAGAGATCTTCGTGTCTTAACATCCACATAATGTATTCAGATAATCGGTGTCTGTAATCGCTGACAACATTCAGTGCCACCCGTAGGTTCCGTGCCGCTAACTGTAGCATCTTCTGAATGAGTGTCCTCAGATTGTCATCGTTGTCATCTTGAGGGCTGAGTCAGACGAAAAAACGTTACGTTAAATTCGCACCACTTACCTAGGCCTCCTTCCTTTTGCTAACTCTTCAAATACTACGAAGTACTACTAAGTTTAGAAACCAACCGACGAGTATAGAGCCGTGTAATACAATGCTAAGACAATTAAACGTTCCTGAGTCAACCTAATCATGCAGAAATTAAGCAACAAAGAAACAAACCAAGCAATCAACAAACAAACGTCTGCATTTTTTATTCCAACATGTAATCAACAGACGTGGTGACGACACACTCAAGTTTCTTCAACTTTAATATATTAATGCCGCCACCAACACAGGGGACAATACATGACAGGACAATATTCATTTACACCTGAGCAAAGTGAGGAAAGCCGTGTAAAGTGCCGTTCCCAAGGGCACAAGATCGGTGGCATGTCAGGACTCGAACCCGGGACTCTTAGTTCCGAGTCGCGCACTCTGCCGCTACGCCACACGACCCCACAATGTCTGCATTTCTGAGGGTTGTTTCTTGTCTGAGAGTTGTTTCTTGTCTGAGAGTTGTTTCTTGTCTCTAGAGTTGTTTCCTTACCTTTCTCGGGGTTCTCTGTCTATTTCGGTGATGTTGTTGACTGTTGACTGAGATCCCGTGTATATGATGGTGTTGTTAGATCCGATGATCCAGTTGACAGAAGACGGCATACCCTGGCACATCTCTTCTAAGGAAGAGCAGAAGCCGAATTAACTTAAGATTTGGAACATTTTACTTACTTGGAAAGAGAAGAAATAACATGCCTGGGGAGTTAGCCTGTGAAGCCTGTTAGAGGCTAGGACAGCCTCGTAAGTAGGGGGAAAGGTGCGTGCTTTCTAACGAGTTATACTAGTTGGTGAGTGGAAAACAAATAATGGCGATGCAAGTAATAACGAGTTATTTTGTTGCTCTAAAAACTAAAAAAAATATATTTCACAGAGGTTTTCTCCTCTGGATTTCTTTAACCACAGAGGTTGACAGTCGTAGGTTTCTTCAATAAATACATACATGTGGCTATCCTTCTAGAACATAGAGTGGAAAACAAATAATGGCGATGCAAGTAATAACGAGCTATTTTGTTGCTCTGAAAACTCTCAACGGGCATTAGAAAAAAAATGCTGAGAAGCCAGCGATCTACAAATGTTCCCTACCTTTGGATTCACTCACACAGGATGACGGTACTATCCTGGGGTCGTGAATGTTGTCTGCAGAAAGGCTTCGACGGAGAATTGGTGTTGATTTGGCCATGATTGTTTTTACCTAGACTGTAACGTACATCGTCAGCGCTCTTGCTTATAAACCCACCTATTTGGGAGAGCTAGCTAAGGGCCAATAAGAACGCAGATATTTGCATGTCGTTCACGTTAATGGACGTCAAATTGACGTAAAGCAAACTTTTCCGCTCTCATGCTCTAGCGTACAGTCGTCTCGAGGAGAAAAACAAGTCCAAAGTCCCTTTACTGGGTTTATCATTAACAGTTATACGTGGCCATATATACAAAGCTATCTAGCTTTTGAAGTGTGGAAGGATAATAGAAAGGTTAAAACATATCAACAGTACCTAAAGTTGTTTGTGTTACAGCAATGCTTTTGGAACACTTGATAATTCGGTCAGTATTTTTTGTAAAGCACGTTATATGTTCATACAGAATCAAGCTGCAAGATTCTGCACGAACAACTTTGAAAGAGGAGCCAGTGTCACGGAAATGAAAAGAAACCTACAGTGGGCCTCACTGGAAGGCAGAAGAAAATGTCCAGACTGTGCATGATGTACAAAATGACTAATAAACTGGTGGACGTCCCAGTTACTAGGTACCTAATACCAGCCCAGAAGAGAACAAGAAATAGCCATGCCTTCAAGTACCAGAGTTATCAACCGAGGATCGAGGTGTTCAAGAATTCATTCTTTCCTACTGTAATATAGCCAGCTGCCGCCGCGCCGCGTGCCTGCGAAGCTGGTGTGTTACACCGAAAGGCGGTTATACCGGCTATACAGATACAGATACAGATGTTCGTTCCCTGTTTTATTCATTTCCCACCTTTACATGTACATAGTAGAAGCATTTAGTTTTATCATAAGTAACATATCATTGACTATTGTCCTGTCGACCTATTTCTATAGCTGTGACATAAATGCAACTTGTCAATGATGACAATTTAATGTGTCGTGTGGGTTCTACTCTTTGTAAATACATGCCTAAACGTTTTGCAATCGTATGTTACATCAAGACATGAAAAAAATCCATACATGCTAGAAGAGTTTATTGCACATGAGGAGACGTAATACAGAAATTGCTTCGCCTTTTTGGTAACCTATCCGTGCATTGTTCTTGTTCTGTTCACATTTCGATGCCTTGAAAGGAGTTATACATATAACGTTAGGGCTGGTTCACAACGAACAGACTCTTGTTTTGCAACTAAGTGTTTTATTCAGCCGATGTTTTGGTAAACGTCTGCCACCTTCCTTGGGGAAGACTGGTGAACATATAAAGCACAAGTGTCGCCATTATAGACGCATTTTACATACCGTTTACCGAAACCGTGAATTCTGTATTTTATTGTGCGTTTGGGAACGCATCTATAGCAGCAACACCTGTGCTGCAGTGCAATGTGAACCAGCCCTGAGGAATTCGAAGGTGACAGACGGTCGCCAAAACGTCGGCTGAATACACTTGGTTGCGTAAAAAGAGCCTCTTCATTGAGTGGCTTACCAACTTATGAAACTATTCACGGTAGTGTATAGGTTTTTCTACATGTACATGTAACTTGTAACTTTAGGCTACCCACATGATCAGGTAATGGTGCAAAATTTACCGACAGTTGCAATCTAAAATAATCTAGTCTCGTGATAAACAATTCAAAGTGGAGTGAAGTAAACAAACTAAAAAGTAACATGTATGTCACTCGTCCCTGAGGAAGTGATATCAACAAGTATCTGTTTTCTTGTCAAATATCTGGTGGACATTTGTAATAAAGTTGTGTTCACAAAGGATAACCCCAGCAGTACACAAAAATAGCTCATAGTTATTGATGATATGTTGTTCCTATTTACTATCAGCTCCAGAACAACTTATGAATTACTAACGAATGCTCACAGAAAAGTCAATACATAACTTTTAAAAATAAATAACACTGGACAATATCTACACATATAATCTTTTAACACAGAGCTTTACATGTATGAGGTTTTCCACACATAAAGATATACAATACTGCACAAAAAGGTTTGGCTGGTCGAATTTTCAAGCAAACGTCTTGTTCAAGAGATCGAATTAGTTTAAATTTGCAAGGATTGGGTTAGTTTTCTTTTTTTAACTATTCCCCTAGCAGTCGTTGACTATATCAACATGTAGTATGATAAATAAATGGCGTCTAGATGAAACGAATCCATTTTGCATGGGTTAGGCCACAGCATGTAAATTTTATGGATGACATCCTCCGCAGACTCCAAATTTAATGCGAGCGGGCGAAAAAAAAAACAAGACGGGCCGAAAAAAACAAGACTCCTATACCATTGTACAAATGGTTTTGATTCAGTGGGAACATCACATATACACAGCCAGCATCACATATCACTGCGTCAAGCAAGAAACAAAACATTAAATCAGAGCCTTTTCTTGTCTCCTCTCCTCATAGTTATCTACCATCCACCTTCCGGCATGGCAACAGACATCTTTGCCCATTTTCGGCATGGTGACCACTGTCAGAAGGCAACAAATTTTTTTTTCTCCAAAATCAGGCGAAAATTAACGCGCGCTGATGTCATCCGTAAATATTACTTGCTGTGGCGTTACCACATTTTGAAACACACGAGTACATGTAAACCTTCGGAGACTAAGTCCCCTTGATTTTTATGCCCCTACCTGTAAATATGATTTGATAAATAAATAAAAAAACTTGAACGGTAACATTTGCAAAGCAAATGCGTAATGTTTATCTTCGCATATGGTCTGCTCTGTTACTTCTTCCTCAAACACATTCATATATTAGTACATGGTGACAGGAGTCTAAATCCCTCCTGCTATAAAATTGCAACATGATGTAACCCCACACCAGTTACCATGGTGACAGACGTCATGTGGCCTTTTATGTATGGAATGGAAGAGGAAACAGAGTAAAAAATAATATGTTTTCCTTCGATAAACATAATAAATAAAGGAATAGGAAATGATTTCTCAGCTCAGTGACGCTGTACGTGTCAGTTTACCCCCTCACGTGGTTTAGCCCGCCTGCTGAAGCGGTGTACCGGGGTGTGGCGCTTGGAGCCAGCACGTGAGAGTTTAGGGGATGGATGAGGACCAGTGGTGCCCGGACCACTCGACTGGGTAAAGTGCAGCATGCCAGACAAACAAAGGGTCACACCTCTATCCAGAGCCCCCTACACCCTTAGAAACCAAGCAAAGGCAAAGGTTTTCCTCTAATTTAAGAAAAAGAGGAAAACCTTTGCCCCGCTCGATTCCGGAGTTGCTTATCCCTAACCTAACTTCATCACCACTATAGTAAGAAAAGTCATGATCAGTGCCAGCAGTACCACCAGTGTCGCCAGGAGTGTTTGTGTTGTTCTTCCCTCAACATGGTCATCTTTGGGGCTGAGGCAGACAAAAATTAGAAACATCAATTTACACGGCTATTTTGCGTACATCTGCTTTCTTCTGTTTTTTATAAATGCTTTGATACATTCAAACGATTTTAACATTAACATTTGCTGTTTAGAAATACCTATCACACTGCATTGACCCTATTATGGCTTGATCTTGATCTTGATTGTTACGATCATTACTAGTAAGAAAGCAAATTTATCGGTAGAAAGAACATACGAGTCACCTCTCATGGGGCTCTTTGTCCACTGCGATGATGTTGAATGTCGGAGAATCTCCACATTGGATGACCACATTGTGAGATCCCTGGACATCAGAAGTGTTCTGGTGTTTCATACCTAGGCCAGGTAGAGAGAACAGTGGATCATGTTATAAATATCTAATCTCATTGAGTTATAAGATATATTCACAACACCACTCATCGTAGATAGATATAAATATAAAAGTATAAAATGATGAGGGAAATGTGCCGAGAAATACCAAATGTCAATATCACAGATTTTCTCATCAAGAGTAATTGTTTTGTTTTCCAGCCCTGAAGTTGCATTGGGTGCCGTTAATATGGCCATATCAAAGTGTTCTCACCACTACTGACTGTATATATACCTTCAGCAATGATGAAATTTGGTCACATTTTTAAGAAAGCATGCGCTGTTACTTGTCGATGGACATAGAATAAATGCGCACTTAGTATCAGCTCCTCTCATCCAATATTTTGCAACTAATGGAAATCGTTAGAGTCGGCTCAAAGGGTGTGTAAACATGATGGAGACTGAAGCTATACTTTGGTCTGGCAGCGTTCTTAACAATAGCTGTCAGGTGTTGTTTACGTGAACGGGGCCAGTTCACACCATTACACCGTTCAAATTCCTGTCTCAAAGTCCTTCTACGGTAACATATTTGCTGCAAAATTATGGAACTCCCTCCAAACACATGTTTCCCTCTCGAAAACATCGAGGCGACAGACTTTTAAAACAAACATCCGCCGTCACCTTCTGGCCTTGTCACACATTGATCTGCCGTACCTACCTAGTTCAGTGCCTAGAAGTATCCTTTGTCTTTGAATAACGTTCAAAAAATGCTAGTTGGTATACTACATATATAGGTGGTGCCACGCATCGGCCAACGACGATCGGCGATCAAAAGTTAAGGCTTTCCACATATAAAATGATTGGCTAGGTATAGAACACCCAGAAATACATGTATACAGGCTTTCAGCATGGTGGTAAAAGACGCATACGCCTGCTTTAAGGTGCAACCGCTAATCATATGGTAACTTTGCAGCAGACCAAATGAGCAATTCAATGCATTATCAGTTACGATGTGTAGAACAAAAGAATGGGACAAATCCTCCGCCGGTTTAAAATTTTAATGGTTATTTCATTTTAATAACTGTTTTGAGAAAGCTAGTACTGTCTTAGCGTCTTAGCTAATCTTAGCACAATGCAAACATCATATTCTTATACACGTTCTTACCTCTGGATTCATCGACACTGGATGGGGTGGATGTCGACATGATGGAACTGTGAATGTTGTCTGCAGAATTCAAGATGGTAACTTGCAGCAACTGACCGCACCGTCGGGGATGTTGAACTTATATACTTAGCATTACGTCACTTCTTTGTGCTGACAATCAGAAACCAATCGGGACGCAGATATTTGCATGTTGTCATGGATACCATAGATCGGGTCGCAGTAGAGCAAATATGATTATCTAGGTAATCAGCCTCTACCATTCTTCGCGAAGCGGCTGGGCATAGTAGAAATTGGCCAATATAGAAGGCCAACATGCTACAGAGTACTGTTGGCCGCAAAGCGGACCAACTCCCCTGTCTATCTGCCCAATTTCTACTCTTCTTACGGATGCTTCCCCAATCCTGATAGAGGCTACTCTCCAAGCAGAGGTTTGGGTTTGGGGTTGTTTTTAGTGTGTTTTAGACTTTTTTTATCGGGGTTTCTCTTTTGCATTGGATTTTTCCCCACCAAACGTTTTTGAGTTTGGTGGGGAAAACCTTTTTGGAACCAATGTGGAAAAAATCCAGTGCAAAAGAGAAACCCCCATAAAAAAAGTCTAAAAACACGCTAAAAATAAGCCCAAACCCAAACCTCTGCTTGGAGAGTAGATAGATCGTATTTGTCACAGGTTTCAGTTGGGTCTCGTTAGAAAAAATAGGTACAAAGGTCTCATGCTGTACTTTACGGGTCGTCACTTTTAATCAATACAGCAGTTAGTTCAGTGTAAAGTTCATTTGAATGCAAAGGTAGAAAGTACCAAAACACCAAGCTATTGGTCAACAAATAGGAGACATAATAAAGTCTTTAGGGACTCCGAAAATTAATGCGCGCGCTGATGTCATCCATAAAAATTACTTGCTGTGCCCTTGCTACGAACAGGGGAGGGGGGCATTATGTGGGGATGGCTTTCAGCACCAAGGACAGGGATAGCTTCAGTTTGAACCTGGTCTTTTCTTCATGACAACAAACTGAATTATCACATTGACGAAGAATGTACGAAGGAAATCAATTTGTGAATTTTTCAGTGTCATTCTCAATATCATATGAATGGAAACAGAGCCTCTGCAAGGCGTATAACTATGGCAATCTAATCTCCAAGCAGATCATACGGTGGCAAGGCAGTATCCATTGGCCAGAGGAGTGTCCATTAGCCACCGAAGATCTGCCTGCAGTCGAAACGTCAAAGGCTATTAACACCTAGTTGTTGCCTACTCAGAATGTGTTTGCCAAGTAGTTTATTGCCCTAACCACCGGGCAAGGCTATTGTCCTCCTTGTGGGGCTACATTGTCCCAGATTCAAGCTATAAACCGCTTGTAAAAACCTTAGCGTGGCCAGTTTTTCAATTGCTGTTAATAGGGGCACAAGGAGGGGCAGCAACACCATTTTTGAAAGGAAGTGCTCCTCCCTGTGCGAGTGCAGGCAGATCTTCGGTGGCTAATGGACACTCCTCTGGCCAATGGATACTGCCTTGCCACCGTATGATCTGCTTGGAGATTAATGGCAATCCCCAAGCTGTTACAATTTACCTTCCACCATGCATCTGCTTGGTTTGAGATTCATATGGTAATGAGATCGACACGGAAAATTCACTTCTGCAAAGACTGTGACCACTTCACATACAATACACACACCTTTCTGGATGTGCTCCTAAATTAATTATTAAATATAGACACATAGGCACACATACTGAGAAGACAGCTAGAAGACAGTCAAACACATTCGTATCAGGTAGAAGATTTTATTGCTTTGTTATTGTTATCAAATACTAAAAGCTCACCTTTTCTGACATCAAATTTTGCGTGTAACGTTAGAAAACAAACAAGACTTTCACATGCCTGGCAAGCAAGGAAAAGCTAGCATTTAGAATTCGCAAAAGTTTGCTCAAAGGAACTACAATGTAACAGTTTTCCTCAGTGCAAATTTTCCACAATCTGGCACCAAGGCTAAGGCCATGTTGATTTGATTATATGGATGACATCCTCTGGGAACCCCAAAACTGATGCGAGCGTGCGAATAAAAAAAAAATTGGCCAAAAAAATTGCTTTCGTTATTATGCTACGTGGTTTTAAAGGTTGAACAAATGACAGAGTATGGTCTGGCGAATAATCTAGTCTTCAAATTCATTTCTTTACATTTTCGTCTTTTTCGTTTTATTTTGGCAATCTACGACATTGGTATCATTTTCCAATGTGTCTTTTTTTTCAACCTACGGTATATGTTTCCTCGTTTCACAACTGTTTTGTACGATTTACAGTATGGTTGAAAACTTCTTTTTTGTTGTTGTTGTAAATGGCCGAAAATTCATGTGTGCGAGGATGTCATCCATATAATCAAATCAACATGGCCTGACTGCAAGTTGACCCTGGACTGGAGCTAAGAAGCTACCTATATAATGTCTGGCAGGTTGTGTAAGAAAGCTCAGTCTGTTGTTCCCAAAACTAATTACAAGTTTGGGCATTGCCAACATGTTTACAGTGAAGATCGTTCAAGCATGCAATGTACCTTTTTGACTAAAATGACTCGTTTTTTTGTTGATCTTTTCAAAATTCAGTTATCAAACTTTCCCAGACCATGTACCACTAATATACTGTGAGGTCTACAAAATCAGCATACACTTTAACTGGTATGCGCTCATATAAAAGCTCAGAAGACCTATCATATAACTGACCTAAAACTACAATTTATTAACTATTATATAAAGATGGCCAACTGGCCTAGATGCATATATTGCACATGAAGCAAAGCATTTCATTCATATTATAGCATAACAAGTTACAGTATCTAGTTCCATATGTTAATTTCTTTCCAACTTTAAGAGTAATGTAACTTGTAAGGGAATGCAGGCATATAGCAGAATATGACATGAAAATTTGCTCACTGAATACAGATCAAGTCATGTAATGCTACCCTACGCAGGAAAAGCAATACTAGTATATTGTTCTTGCCAAGTACACTCAAGATCCAATAGTTTATTGCTACTGCTAGAAAGGGTTATTTAATCTTCACTGAATGCCTGCATTTCCAGTTGCAACTTCTATTGACAAGTAGCAGTATTACTATAATGATTACTAGTAGTTAACTATCATCTTCGCTTTAGCAAATACATTGTATATTCAGCATAAGTACTAGTATTAAAAGCTGAGCAGTAATGTCATTATAGCACCACAGTTCATTGTCACTGTCAGCAGTCTTATTATGAAATGCAAAATGTTTTTCACTTTTAAGTCATCAACAACTTGAATACTTCCTAATCTAGCTTTTTTCTGTTACCTACATGTATCTATAATACTTTTACGTAATGTTCTTTCCTTTATTTCTACCAATATCGGTTCTAGCATAAGACTATTCATTAATAGTTAAGTTAACAAGTGTTGGAACTAAGTTAGTTACAGTCCTACTTACGCCACCTAGCAGTCTGTTATCAAACTGCAGTTGTGCAAACTCTCGAACATTCAAAGTTTTGGCAACCTACATGTGTATTAGCCCTGTACTGTCTCTGCCATTGCCATCTATATATCTGCCTATCAATATAACAATATTCAATACAGAGCATGATTGTCAAAGTTCAGTTTCTTGGATGTTGTTTTACCAGCTTTCTCCATCAAAGCACAAATACACGGTACCTAATAAGGTAGTATAACAATTTTATCACTAGTCTTGTTACAGCTATTAAAATCCCTATCAATGTTTCTTCTGCTTTAAGGTAGCAAGACTACTAGATGCCAAATGGGCTCATTTTTATGTAATCTACATGATCTCCAGGACCATTATGTATTAACTTTTGCCTTTCTCTAAGTACATTTTGTACCTTGAAGATCTATCACATTTTGTAACATCTCTTATTCTCAGATATAAGCATCATATTCTACATTTTCTTTGGTTAGGTTTGGGGAGGCTTGCATGATGAGATCAATGAGCAAAAGACAGAAAATTAACACTATTCGTAAGCAGAAATAATGAAGGAGTTAGGGGGTCATGACTGAAGTAAAACTTGAGAGAACACTATGTATCATAATGTAGAAAGAATCGAGGTGCTAGGGGGTCCTAATGCTTAACAGAGAATAAAAAGAATAAATCTCAATGCACTTGCCTGTAGCTAAATTTCTATTATAATAATTGGAGTTAAGGTTAGAGTTAGGGTTGTGTTAGAATTGGGGTAAGGGTTGAAATTACAGTTCAAGTTCTGCCCAAATTACTAGGTACATTTTGTACTTTGGAGAGTACCAATGGTTTAAGGGTTTTTCTACACACAACCTTCTAAGTAAATGATGATTGAGTTGAATCAAAAATGCTGCACAGGTATCATTAATTGTTTTTTATCTTGTAACAAGACCCACCTTCTGCTAAACTGTGTAACTGAATCTAACAAAAAGTTTAAAAGATGGATGTAAAATATTCTTAACTGTCTAACCGAAAAGACAATTAATTAATATAATTATATGGTGATCTTTGCAAACAATAAGAAACAGAAAGTCATGCAAAACAAGGACAACAATCAAATATGAAAAGTAACAAACTTCCTTGTTTATTGACAGAAGTAAAAGTTACAAAAACTGTTGTACAAAGCTAAATAATGGTAAATAAAGTTTTGGTCTCCCTTGCTAGAATGGAATGTACAGCAATATCATACTATACTGTTGATTTAAAATTTAGAAATTAGCAATGGCATCCTGTAAGAGTTTTAGACTCTAATGTGCAATGTTATCGTACAAATTTCCCAATCATTCGTCTTGTTGACTTAATTGTTCCCAAATAGTAGTGCAACAATGTGATACAACCTGATGTAACCCAACACCAGTTACCATGGTGATAGACAGTCTGGTTCAGGTCATTGACCTTTTGTGTAAAATGCCTACATTACAATCAACAGTCTTCTGAAAGATGCCAGTCTATGCATGATTCAAGTTTTCCACATGCTTTTTTCTGTGGTCAGTTGGTTGCATTTTTCCAGCCAAATATACACTACTGGTAGTATACATATAGTACTATCCTAAAAGTTCATCTGTGTTGGTAGTTACATGTTTAAAGTTAAAACTTTTGGTCCAACACAAAAAATTCTCTCACCTAGAGCTTTCGACCAGTCACTCCGGTCTTCCTCAGTAGACTGACCCAGTGAGGCTTGACCCAGTGTTGACGTCACCCTTTCAAGAAGCCACGTGACAAGCCTCACTGGGTCAGTCTACTGAAGAAGACCAGAGTGACTGGTCGAAAGCTGTAGGTGAGAGAACGTTTTGTGTCGGACCAAAAGTTTTAACTTTAAACACTACTGGTAGCAATTAAAAGGTTTAATGAAAGGACAGCATCAATCCTAGAGTTAGGATAGTAGGCACATACAGTCAAACCTGTCCAAGTAACCATTTGCCTTGTCAATAGTGACCACTAGTCCCAAGTGGTCTTCTAAGGCAGTTTTGCCTGTATGTATGTAGCATGTACAATTGTAATGATGTGTATTGTACAGTGTACAATACTGTCACAGTGGTCTTTTCTTTTACATGTATGACTGTAAAATCATAGAACCATATTGCCAATCATTATTGCCATTATGTTGTTCTAAATTGAAGGTAGGCATACATGTACCAAGTAATTCAACAAATTGGGTTAGCCTCCTTGTCAGACTTTTGGGAGAAGCAGCGATAATTTCTTTTGTTTTGGGGGGGGTGGGGGCTGATATGGGATTTTTTTTACATGGGCTAAGGTTCTCTAATGCAGCAAAGGGAGTTATAGAGGGAGTTATGTCTCTCCGAAAAAGCCCCTCCCCCCGAAAAGAAACCACCACTCTCTATAGCCGCTTGTACAAATGTTGTCCCACTAAAACTCTGCGTAGGAGGCTATATTATAATGCTGCTATATCTACTTCACCTATTCCCATGATACGACATACTAAAACTCTACCGCTAACAAAAAATATGGTCTCTTCCAAACATAAAGTTTTTGGCATAAGATTTTGCAGGGTTTCTCAATAAACCTAACATCTGTGTAGTCTCATGCAATAATATCTCTCTTAGGAAATATTTTTCAAGCTCTTCTCTTATAGCTTTGGGCCAATATACATATAGTTTTTCACTCCATAAACATTGGAAGATTAGACTTGATTTACATGTAGGCAAAAATCTGACTGTACGAAAACCGAACACATGCGACGCTATGAAAACTGCGTAGATTGACGTGCTTTGACGTATGTCAGGAACGTACGTTCAGATTGCACGCCAACCCTCGAAGTAACAGTAACATACATGTACCAGTAGCATACGGCAGGAACATACTCTACATGTACGTGCAGGAAAAAGGACTTGTACATGTACATGTACGCAGTTTTCATACGCTCGCGTGCGTACAAAGCCTTTGTACCATCTAACTCAGTTTCTTGTCTGTATCTTTTTTCTTGTCTTCAGGGATTTGAAAGTACATGTAGTTCCCTTAGGAACGAACAACCATATCTTGAAGTACAAAACGCACATTGCAATCAGATTGTACTGAAAATTAAGCAGATTTGCAAAGAATACACTTGCTATAGACTGAAAATACAGCTTTATGCTTTGACTACTAACAATAATACTCCTTTGCCTAAATATGAGAAGAACAGATATTGCACTGGCAAAAGAAGTTCAAAAAGAGTTGGTCTTTGGCCGAACATTAATTTTCTATCAATGACACATGGGATAGTCAGAGATGTTTTCTTCTTGCAGACCATTGCAGAAACAACAACATGCACTTTGCCCCATAGAACACTGCAGCGGCTTTAATTTTGTTTCCACGCTTTCATACTGATTTATTTGATGAATACAGCCTAAAGGGGGCTTCCTGTTAGAGGATGTACTGCATGGTACAAGCTGCATTTCTGAGCCAAAGGATGTTGAATGCATAGAGAATTCTCAATGAAAGCACTGTAGTGACTATTAACAGTGGCATTGTAAGCTCTCACACTCACTATCCGGTTTATAGTCTCTTGTTTAATCCTGACAATGTCTTGCAAGGGTTAGGCAAGTTTGCAATTTAGAAAAAAAACAGCCGTGCCAAGTATTCGGGACTTCACGCCAATTTCCGTCTATTAAACGGCTGTCACTTTTTGAACTGGTCGATGCTTTATTGCAAAACATAGTAAAAAATGTTGAACTTTATTAATTTGTACTTGCATAACGGCACACTTTAAACGTGTTAGCGTGCTCCGGAGTGACCGTTTCAAATGGAGACGGAAGTTACTTCTGACCCAAACCCAGCCTGACTACCTCTACCCATCCACTAACAACTAGTGCTGTGTAGCTAGACCCACATTTAGGTTCAGGTCCGGATTCAAGTCCAGAGGTTTAGGTTCAGTTCCGGACTCGTAAGTCCGAACCTAAACCCATGGCATATACAAAATTGTATGTTGGCAACCTTGCAATGTTGTTTGAGCAAAACTTTGGCCACATACAAATGTAACATGGAGGCCGACACTTGACAATGCCCGATGGCAATGTTTTCTTCATTTTGCAGCACAGATTTTGCAATCTATGGAAGGTTTTAGGTAGTTTGGAAAGAAAAAGGGTATGTGGCATGGGTTTTTTTGGTGATAAGTCTGGAATCGGTTCTTGACCTCTAGGTTTTTATGGACTTGAACCTAAACATTTTTACAAGTCCCGGGACCTGTCCAGTGAACTGGTACACAGCACTACTAACAACCCTGAGGAAAAACCCAATCATCCCGGCACCGATGCTGACAGACGCTTTGCAGACTTGCTTCGACGAGCAATACTAAAACCTTATTTTGAGTTGACCCCAAGTGCGGAGCGGGTTTTCTCGTACACTACGTAGCTGATGCTGACGGCCGGCGCCACCTTCATGAAGTTGGGTGCAATGCCTCGGTACAGCCCCCGCAGACCCTCGTCCTTTAAAATCCCCTGGAACAAACCAACCATGGTGTCTCTGCCAGGGATGGGGGTGGCTGGAGGGACGAAAAATACAATTATTACTTGAAAGGTAACATTTGCAAAGCAAATGCATAATGTTTACCTTCACATACATGTATGGTCTGCTCTGTTAATTCTTACTCAAGCACATTCATACATACATGTACAATGTATATGGTCAGACAGGAGTCGACATGTAAATCCCTCCTGCTATAAAATTGCAACATGATGTACAGGTAACCCAACATCAGTTACCATGGTGACAGATGTTTGGTTCAGGTTCAGATGAAGTCAACATACATGTACCAGGTTAAACTTTCTAACAATGAATTTTAACTTTTAATCAAACCTGTAAATACACTGACAGATGGAAAAACTGGGAATAAAACTAAGTACTAGGAAGACAAGGCTTTCTTCAAATGTTGGGCCAAAATACAATTATGTATGAACATTTTGTGGTTGGTTCAAAACCTGCATTTTTTTCTGCAAAATCAGAAAAATAAAATGGGCGAATCTCCAAACCAATTGATCTCATTGGTGAGGGACTTACATCACATTTCCAAACCGGGGCCCGGCCTGGCTGCTTGAACAAGGCAAACAGGTACACATGCCTATTCGGTAACCAAAATTTACTGAACTCTTTACTTTTTCTTTTTTTTTTGAAGGAAGGAATCTTAATTCAACTTGAAGCCTGAATTTTGTTGAATGTACAAAGTTTAACTCCACACTTACTTTGCGCCTGTAGCCTGGTGCGGATGAGAGCCAGCGGGTAGCTGGCCAGCTGTCCACAGGTGCTGGAGATGGTTCCACATGCCAGCAGCACCATGACACCTGGGTTGGGCTGGTTCTTGTTCTTGGCTAGGTACATGTTCTTCAGCGTCTGTTGGGGACAAGAACGACAATCAGTCGTCCCAGTTATCATTCTATAAACAATTTAGACCAATTTACAAGGCCAGGCTCAACTACCTGAAACTGACATTAGGAACTGAATGATACAAAGCAAAATTGCAAATAGTTTGCTCTGTAAGCATATCTACCCTTCTAGATTTAAAGGTACAAATGTATTATATAAGAAAAAGTTTAGTTTAGCCTCCTCCTACCCTGAAGATGCAATTAAATTTAAAACCTGATACCAAAAGAGCAACATCATATTTGCTATAAATCTTAAAACCAACCAACCTTATAATATTTTTTTTCAAATTACGTATGACACATGACAAATACAAATACATGTAGTCCTTGCCCCATACAAAACTGCTCCTTCAAATTGAATAGTACAGTTAATGATTTATTCAGTGCAAATATAAAAACAGCGGAGGGCCTAAAAGGGACCCTTGTGGGACACATATCCTGGAAAATAAACTTCTTTAATCAGTAAGTTGCAATGTTGTGAACACAACAACATGCAGAGATACAGGATCTACTTCTACAGAGCCACCACCACATACACGACGTAGACGTTGGGGCATTTGTTGAAAAAAACATTCAAAATTAATGTTAAAAAAAGGTGTCATAATAAACATATCTCTAACACCATCACCATTGAGGAAAGCTACTGCTGGATAAATAAAATGGGATGGATACAGACGCGACTCTACATTTAAGAAAAAAGCAATCAGTTAACCTGTAAAAATACAAGTTGCATACCTGGCTCTTGCACAAATCTAATCCTAAAACTGAAACTGAAATCTGATATTGAAGACCTAAACGGACCATCCTACATTTTGTAGCTCTAGTTTCTTAAAATATTCTGCACCTAAAAGTGCCTTAGCAGAGCAATCATGCTATTAATCCATACATATAAGGGTTTAATGATGGCATTCAAAGCACTAGTATGCAAGACTGTGTAAGGGAAATATTGGGGGGTCTTAATTAGTTTCAGTCGATGAGCTACATGCATAAGTATACATGTAGTAAACAGCTAGACACACTAAGGGGTCTTAATACTACAGTAGTTGGTTGTTATAAACTTCATAACACATTAGAAGATAATTTTCTAATTTTTCTTGAAAAAGACATAAAACTGACAGACTGGGTAAAGAAAAATTGTGGTGATAGAGTAATGAGAAGAACTTTATTTAGCTTGTACCTTAAATATTATCATTTTAGGAACTTTTGCAAACAATATTTATCCATAACCTATACCAAATGCAAGTACCCAAACAGTATCAATCCTCTTATAATATGTCAAACAGAAATCAACTGTATAAATGGCATTTAAACCTTTTCTAATTTAAATAGGTCTCGGTTATTTGCAAGAATTAAGTCATAGTCTTTTACAGAATACTGGTCCTGAATGGACTTTACAAAACCAACTTGAAGATAGTTAACTTTGCTGACATTTTGGTGTCTATCAGACATCTTCCTCAGAGCTTCTGCCTGGAGTTCTGCTTCTCGCCGCTATATGTAGCCGTTGTAGGTGGCGCTTTTGCGGCAAGAACACAACCCCCAGACACCAAAACGTCAGCAAGGTAAACTATCTAGGTTGTGAACAAGAAAATTCCTGTATCCTATACTTTACCAACCTGATGAAACTACATGTAGTACGTATTTTCAAACGTCTAGTCTTTTACAGAGGGAACAAAGAAAGAGTTGAGGAAGAAGTTGAAACTAAGATCTGGACCCCGAACCTACCCCGTCCTCTTTCTCATCATCATCTGTTTCCTGAGGCTCGTTTCTCCGCAGCCATCTCTCCGAATGTTGAACCCACATAATCTTTAATGTCTTTAAGGCAGCAGCAGTGCGTGAGAAGGAGAAAAAGAACGGACGTCACAGGTGAAAGATGCTTCAGGCGGGTTACTAAACTCACAGTCACACACCGATGATGACGTAAAAACTACATGCGACTATAGGGGAGGGCATACAAATGAGACAGGGGTTAGAGAAGGCCAGCTATAGCCGTAGCAGTAAAAAAAAAATGTAGCACCAAAGTTATGTATGTGAAACACCGGTACCATTCCAACAGAAAAAAAGGTGAACATTACTGGTAACGAAATTAGTAGATTATTAACCAATGAAAGGTGCCCAATGCAGTTTTAGAGCTTGAAAACAAAAGTCAATATTCTAGTCACTTATCTACATGGTAAGATGCAGGAACAACACGAATTTCTCATTGTATATTGACATTCATGGAGCAAAAATGCAATGTTGTGTGGTGAGATCGACACTGAAAATCTGCAGGCTGCTTGCGCAACTGGGAAGCCAGCCATTTTCAAAATCTTCCAAGCAGGTTCCTAAAGGACTCATCTTGGGGCTTGTTTCTGTGCTTTCTGTGCTGTTTTAAATGCCCAAAGTATGAAATGGTGACGAAAACATGCCACATGTTTGTAAGAAATTGCAGTAAAAACAGGCTTTAAGCTAAGATTTTTTTGTTGGGTGTCTATTTTTTTATAATATGCTATGTGCAGTGAAGAGGTGCAGTGCACAAGCTTTTTTTTGTTTTTTGTTTTAAATTCATAATGCTCTCAAGCACTAACTTTTTTAATCTTGGGGTACAAATTTTGAGGAATTTGAGTTCTTTCCTTCAGTAAATTATCATTTTTGTATTTATAGTTAGGCATGTTTTATAGGGAGGCATGTGTGCATGGCAGGGGTTGGGAGTGGGGAAAATAGGGTATCTTTAGGGTTACCTAATAAAAAGTAGGGCGTCCAATTTCTTATTATTTTTAGTACCGGGCATCCAAAAGACTAGCTAAAAGCGTGAGTCATCATAAAACAGATTTTCTTATTTAGAATATTCTTTGTTTTGCTGCCCTGAAATTGCATTGGATGCCTCGCATTGGGTATCGCATCCTTAACCAAAGAAGAAAATACAGAAACTGAAAAACTGTGCCTTCTCCTCAAACCTACCCACACCAACTCATAACACGAAACGGAGTATTAAAAAAATTGTGAAAACTGGAAGGAAAAGAGACAGAGAAAAGAGCATGAACAAGCTTTCTGCAATAAACATTTTTTTTTTATTTTCCAACAACGATATTTGCTAACGATGCATGTAGCTAGGGTAGCGAGCGCGACAGGACTTGGCGAAACATTCCCCACTTACCTCATATATACACAAGTCTATCCCAGCGTATGGTAGAACGCCAAGTATATTGGGGATGTACCCCTTGTAGAACGCCCGTAGCCCCTCCCGTTGGTAGATCTTGACAGCACAGTCCCACATTCCCGAGTACTGCCCCGTTTTGCGAATGGCAAGACGCGTTTTCAGTACCTAAAATCAAGAGACGAGTTAATTGAGCAGACACAAAAAGGATTACAGACATGAATCTTTTCACATTCATATTATCATAACATACCGGTAAGTTCTGCTGCAGTACCATAACAAGCCGCCAGGGGGTCAACATCTTATCATTTCGAGCTATCAAGACCTACCCACCTAGCAAATATCAGGACATTCCATCTAAGCATTCTAGACTTATCGTGTTGGCGTACATAGGCACAAATCCTACCCAAAACATAACCTTCTAGGCAAAGGTACTTACCTCCATGGGATAGATGGATGTTTGAGAGATCATGCCGGCCAGGGAACCAGAACAGAACCTCTCCACCACACCCAGAGACTGGCCTTCTCTTGTGAACAACTTCTTCAGCTGCAAAATACACAAAAAGTTAGAGGTGGCAAGATATTAGGGTTTAGGGTTGTTGACTGACTCCGATGCTTCTGCTTCTGGGTTCGAGTTCCTGGCAGGCCCCAGGGTAGTGCCCTTATGAACACTGAGTAACATCCTGTAGCTTTGGCTAGGGACATCTTGGATAGGACATAAAGCCAGAAGTCCTGTGTTTGGGAAGAGTCAGACCTTGAGCACGTTTAAAGATCCAATCACGTTTGTCACAAAGAGTAAGGGGTACTTCCCAGTGTGAGTGGAAGAGGTGATAGTCACCTGTTATGTCAATCTTTCCACAAATGTGGTAAATCGTCATATATAAATAAATAAATAAAAGAAATGTTCCACTGTGGGAAGCTTTCAACAAATAATACAAGTTCAATACACAATAAAACTTTGATAATCTCAAATATAGCAATCATTTGCACTTACTTCATGGAAAGAGTATAGATGACAGTATTCATTAGATGATGATACTGCATCAATATTAGCGAATGCATGCTATTCTTCACACTACGAAAAAATGACATTTCTTGCATTCTTGTTTTTTCTTACACACAGAAAATATTTCATCATGGAAGCAAATTTTTCTGTGTACAAGAATTTTCAAGAAAGAGATTTTGTCCACGAACAGAGCAATTTTTTCTTCTCGCACTTTTTCTTGCAATTATCTTTCTTATAGGTTTCTATAAAGTAAACTTTTAGAATCTTATTCTTATCGAATTCTATTCTAGATTCTTCTTGAAATCTAGTAAGACTATTTCTATGGATGTTTGTGATGCAGACAACTGTTCTTATAGAAAGACGGTTCTCAATACAAGCATAAAATTGTATAGGAAAAATAAATGGTATCAGGTTAGAACTTGCTGAATTGTCGTACGTACCCGTTCGTACGCCATGAACTTGATGGCGCTCTCCGGGGCGATCTTGAGCACGTTCATGCCGTTCCCGCGCCACAGGCCCTTCACTCCCCCCTCCTTCAACATCTGCTGGAAACTACCCATAATGCCTCCCCTCGCCTGGTTCGCTCCATGCACCTAGAGAACACAGATTACAAAATAGCTTCATTCAAAAAATTTACATATAACTATATTCACAAACAAATTACTACAATATAATGTGAACTAGAGAAGTAACATCTGCAAAGCAAATGCATAATGTTTACCTTCGGACATGGTCTGCCCTGTTAATTCTTACTCAAACAGATCCACATACATGTACTACTATCTTACTCAAACACATCCACATACATGTAGTACTAGTACATAGTGACAGGAGCAGAGCAGACCGTGAAATTGCAACAGTATGTAACCTGACACCAGTCACTATGGTGACAGACGTTAACAAATCATGTCATTGGTCAGGTCAGAGGTTACATGTAGTGTTTGGAGCAGAAGAGGAGGAAAAAACTGAGTAAAAACAATATGTTTTCCTTCGGTAAACCAAAGAACATACCAAAAGAAAAATATACACCACACTTATAGATCCAAACTAGCACTGAACTTACCTGTAGTAAGACCTTGAGTCTGTCCAGTGGTGCTGTACAGGTTCTGGACACAGCGCCGGCTGTACCGCCTGCCACCAGCTGTCTCCACCACATCCCTGTCACCTTCTCCTCTTCTGTAAACTCATCTGGTACACACAGGTTCTCACCGATGTCGATGGACTAAACACAAACAAATAAACAAACAACAATTAACAACAGGTCTTAACACAAATAAACAAACAAAACAGCAAGTAAATAAACAACAGAACAGGTAAGTACAGGAAAGTGATCTCATCCAGTTTTAGCCCACTGAAGAGCTAATCTCCCACTGGTTGTAAGACAGATGCTACTGTATACTGTATGTATGTAGAGTATTTTCAGGTTCATTGTACCAGGGCAAAAGCCTAGCTCTTTTCGACAAGCACAATAAATAGTGGACCCAGCTTAACATCTCATACTAAAGGAAGGCAACTCTTTCAAGTAGTATGTATACTAAAACATTTGCCCATGACAGGGCCGCCTAGGAAATTTAATCTAAACTGCTGTATATTGCATGACCTGCAAGGAATAGGTATTTCCTGGTAGACATGAATATTGAGCTGTATTTGTTTTTTTTTTTTTGTTTTTTTTTGGAGGGGGGGACTTGAACAAGACAGTAGGACCGGTTCTGATTCAGACTCCAGTGTAACGTACCATTACAGTGTATGTCAGATTGAAAGATTACATCTCATTTTTTTTCCTAGGCCTTATGTAAAGAGAATGTATTGTACTGAATTGTGCCTGTAATCGAGCTAGATGGATCTGGAGGTTGGCTACAAATGGATGTGGATAAAGGTTAGACATTCTGGTAAACAATATTCAAACTCTAACTCTACTACTGGATAAATTACGGAGATTACTACAGAATAAATTTATAGTCGACTGTAGTACCGATTAGTTCTTTAAGTTCATTTAGTGACGCTGGAGAAGAGTGACGGATGTCATGCAAAAATTCCAGAAGTAATCTCCATAACGTCTTTGAATGAGTCACAGGATCTAGGAAGCTGTTCCTTACCACAGTATGTCTCCAGTACCTGACGATGTCCTTCAGATCAGCACTGGGGTGCAGCAGGAGGTACTCTCTCCACTCATCCCAGTCTACTGTCAGGGTGCCATCTTTGTCCATACTGTAACAACAAGAGCAGGGCTCAAAATTCATTTTTAGGAATAGGTGCACTGGTGCACCCAACCTACAAAACCTTTTCTGACACTTAGATGTTCAGAATATATTGTATACTACTAAACATCTTTACATACCTAAACCTACGAAAATATTTGGGTGCACTGGTGCACCCACAGAAAAAAATTGAGTGCACCGCTCCAAATTTGGGTGCACTAAGGTGCACATGCACCCAGTATTTCGAGCCCTGAAGAGTTAACATTGTGATCTTATGCTTTACAAGATCTTCAACCTTTCTCTGTTTATTTTGTTTAGCTTTACATTAGGGATACCCTGCATATCACTATTCTTCCTGGAGCCCATAATAAAATGATACCAAGTATGACAACGTACAATATAAATATACAAGTATTGCATGACCTGCAAGGAATAGCTATTTACAAATGTATATAAGTCTTGAATCTAATTTAAGGTTAATGCTTTCAGTCTAGGCAATGCTTTTGCAATTGTTCATTAGGGTCAAAACATATCATAGAAGAAAATAAAATAAAAATTGAATATAAAAACTGCAAAGACTGCATCTCTAGTCTTATTCTAAACACGTAACCTTAACCTTTAACGAGAGAGAAAGAAAAAGAAAGTCAGAAAGAAAAAAAGTCAGAAAGAAAGTCAGAAACAAAGAGAGAAAGAGAGAGAAAGAAAGAAAGAAAGAAAGAAAGAAAGAAAGAAAGAAAGAAGAAAGAAAGAAAGAAAGAAAGAAAGAAAGAAAGAAAGAAAGAAAGAAAGAAAGAAAGAAAGAAAGAAAGAAAAATAAGGAAATGAATAAATAAGGCCTCGAAAGAGATTTGTTACCAGCAAGAGCATACAGCACTAGGGAAAAGAGTGGAGAAAAAAACTGAAAAAAAATTACCAAAATCATTAAAATCGAGGACAATAAAACATGTGTAACATAAATAGGTGAGCTACATGTATAGCTTGGAGAAAAAGGTGGGTTAATTTTTTAGTTATGTGGCTTGCTTGTACTTAATGTACCCAATGACATTAAATGCAATTTAGAATCTAACAATGAAGACAACAGAAGACAGTACACTCAAGATTATTCCGTGTAGTGCAATGTTTACGAACAGAAACAGACGCAACAGAAACAAACAAACATGCAGACGAACAAACAAACAAACAACAAAACCAGGCCACCGAGATATTCACCATCTGCAAGCACCAAAGACGGAGGTCCCCTGAGCAAGAAAAGTCCGCAAACGCAAAGTAAAACTGAAGAGGAAACCATGCAGCATACATTAGGTAGTCAACAGCATGATCGAGTGTGAGTGCTGCGTACCAACATTTAGGTTCAGGTCCGGATTCAAGTCCAGAGGTTTAGGTTCAGTTCTAGACCCTTAACTCCAGACCTAAACCCATGGCATATACAAAATTGCATGTTGGCAACCTTGCAATGTTGTCTGGGTGAAACTGTGGCAACAATAACATGGAGGCTGACACTGTTTTCTTCATTTTGCACAGATTTTCCAATCTATGGATGGTTTTAGGTGGTTTGGAACAAAAAGGGGTATGTGAAATGGTCTTTTTTTTGTAATAAGTCCGGAACTGGTTCTTGCCTTTTAGGTTTTTTTGGACTTGAACCTAAACATTTTTACAAGTCCGGAACTTGTACACAGCACAAGTCAACAGCATGATTTAGTATGAGACAGAACTTTTTTTCTGAAGACAGTGGTTTGGTAACATGTACATGAGTATGAGAGTGTAGCAAAGAACAGTAATAGTGCCCAAAGAAAACTATAGCTGGAACACCACATTTTGAACCAAATAAAAGTACATGTAGTTTGCATCATCTCTTAGTCTTACCAAGTTTTTTAATGTTTACAGAAAGAAAACTTATTGTTTTTTGCTCAGTTCCTTCCTCTTCTTCTTCTCCAAGCAAATAAGGTCAATGACCTGAACCAGACATCTGTCACCATGGTAACTATAGTGTTGGGTTACATCATGTTGCAACTTTATAGCAGGATTTTATAACAGAGCAGACCATATGCAAAGGTACACATGTAAACATTATATATTTGCTTTGCAAATGCTACCTTTCTACTCTAGTGTTTGTTTGTTTTCATTTTAATGTAGGGTTCCAGGGTTCCTTTCTGGGCACTATTTCTGTCAAAGCAATAGAATACAACATAGCAGATATCATAAATGATGGATATCATGAACAATAATAGATATGACAGTAGTAGCAGTAGGGTATGGAAGACAAAATGAAGGGTTCTACTTAATATAGACTACATTGTACATGTATTTTTTTATCCGTATCTATATTATTAATTTAATTTTTATACCGTTAGTTTTTAAATCAACCAAATATGAGTAAGATGATTTTTAGGCATACAAAAATCTGTACAATAACCTTTTTTTCATTTTAATTTTTATCATGAAGACAAAATGTACTATGATTTTCCAGTATCAGTCTAAGACTCTAAATATCACTTACCTTTTCATAATCTTGTTAGCCTCTGACTTGTCAATGTGAACTCCCAACCCTCGCAGTGCTTCTATGATTTCCTCTGTATCTATACGTCCTACAAGCACACACACAACATAGAGCATACAGTTTAATCATTTGTATTAAAATTAAATATAGCTTACTACATGTATCAAAACATAAGAAACATATAATACACCAGAAGTGTGTTATAGCCAGCAGAACACTGGAACATACTCTGATGATACAAACAGTTTATAAACACATTACATTGCACTGTGTGCAGCAAGCCAGGTTTTGGGACCTAACTTTCTGTGTCTGACCTTTTGCAGTCTGTGGTTAGGGAATTCTCCCCTTGTACATGCTGTAACTCAACTACACAAGCACACAAGGAAACACACCCATTTAACAATACCTCCATTCACAGAGGTAATAATCTCCAAGCAGATTTAAGGATACAGCAAATCTGTGAATATAGTTTCATCAGGTTGGTTAAAGACACTGAGTTAAGAGACTCTTTTTTCATACAACCAAGTGTTTTACATTGTATTCATAGCCAACAATTCGGTGACTGTCTGTCACCTTCCTCAGGGCAATTCAACCAACTCCTGTATGTTTGGGACCACACTGTAGATACAATTCCCTATAACTACGTATACATGTATGTGTAGATATGTAAATATTGTACATTAGAGAATGCATCTATAGCAGCGACACCTGTGCTGCAGTGCAATGTGAACCAGTCAGAATTGCCCTGAGGAAGGTGACAGACGGTCACCGAAACATCGGCTGTGAATAAAACACTCGGTTGTGTAAAAAGAGTCTGTTATCTCAAGAATGTAGCAAAATTTGAGACCTGCTACTCATAGTTACAATAACAAACCATATGCATGGTTGTCTTACCATCCTTGTTCTTGTCTAGTTTGTCGAAGGTTAGCTTGAGTTTACGCTGGTGTTCTGACATGTACTTCACAAACTCTGCAAACTCTATCTCCTCATCATCATCCTTGTCACTCTTCTTCAGAATCTCCTAATAACAACAATTTTCAAGATTGTTAATTTCTCTGTCTACAGTGTCAAACCTGCCAAGGTGACCACCTCTTCAAGCTGACCACCTGTCCATGGTGACCACTTTTTCTCAGTCCTAAAAATCTTCCCCATTGACACAAGCATTTAGCAACCTGTCCAAGGTGACCACCTGGCCAACGTGGCCACGACCACCCTGAGTTGGGTCCGCTTAAGGCCTGATACCTGCCCATGGTGACCACATCATTTTCAATCATGTTGATTTCTTGATGATAACTAATGAGACATCATGGAGAAATCTGCCATTTATGCCTCAGTCATGTTGTGAGGCGACCCTCTTCAAGAAGACCACCTGTCCAAGGTGACCACTTTTCTTTGGTCCCTTGGGTGGCCGGCTTGGACAGGTTTGACTGTATTAAGATTTTGCACATTTGTGGAAGGATTGATATTATTGGTGACAATCACCTTTTCAAGATGTGAAGAGATCAGAAATACCTGCACAGCTTCGTATTTAAATTTCCACAATGGTGGATATGCATCAAGTATTTTGAGCATTGCATGGTCAATATTGACTGAGTTTTGATTTCTTCTATCTTGATATGTGACACATGATAGACCATGTGTTAACTACTGTAAATGCATTTTTGTTCATCAGGGATTTAACTTCGCGGTTTAGTGTAGTGTAGTGTAGTATGTGCCTCCCCTCCACTGCTCCCCTCTAATGAATAATGTAACAGTCCTATAGCAATGTACAATGTAGGTCACCCCTATATCAATCCACTATTCAACTCCAATGTGGATCAATATACATAATGCTCCAGGGCTCAAATTCCTCTTTTTCTACATACACTGGTGCATGTAACATGGAAAATTACCTGCACCAGATAAATTTCACCTGCACCACTCAGAATTTAAGAAGTTATGGATAATGGATCATACAAAAAAAATTACCTGTATTCAGAAACCAAATTAATTCTTAAACTTTTAATTTTATACCAGTACTTTATACTACTATTACATGTACTAGCCTGGTGTCCAGCCATCTTGGGGAGCGGACTAAAGCCGTAGTAAAGGCAGTAAAGCTAACAAGGCTGGACACCAGGCTAACTTAATACAGGTGGTCGCATGCACTTAATACCTGCACATGCAGGTGGTATTTCCAGCCCTGGCAAATTATGCTTAAGTGCAGAGAACAA
The DNA here is from genome assembly GCF_001625305.1 of Branchiostoma belcheri. Taxonomy (NCBI): domain Eukaryota; kingdom Metazoa; phylum Chordata; class Leptocardii; order Amphioxiformes; family Branchiostomatidae; genus Branchiostoma; species Branchiostoma belcheri. The sequence goes on along the minus strand of NW_017804242.1, from coordinate 6,971,571 downwards.
ATTACTGCACATCAGCCTTTCCGTACACTAGAATAGCTTCCTTATCCATCATCAGATTCTATAATGCACTTCTCAGTCAACTGTGACAGTAAAGTATTCCTGTCAAATTTGATAGCCTGGGTCCCAGACTGTTTCCAGGGCCTACACATGCCAGTTCCTCAGCTCCAGGTTTTGAATGATGTGGGTTAAGCCTAGGGGTTAGAAGATTACTGTAGTCTATTGCCATTAAGAGGCAGCAATTATTTTGCTAATTGCTAATTAAACCCCAGATGCATTCATTTTGAACGGATTGTAAAAAACACTAAAGAAAAGGACTTGGTTTGCAGGTTGCATTTTTGTCCCAATGGAATTTAGACAAGGATGAAGCCAAGCAAAACATTGCCATCTGCTATCCCTGCAGTTTTGGCAGCCTTTGATAGAATGCAAGACTAAACCAAATGTTTCAATTTCCCAAACTAAAATAAGTGCACTTACAGTACTTTCATGGTGATTTTATTTCCCCGTAGGAAGGAAAAGGAGATTTTCACAATGTTTGAAATGATCACAGTGAATAGAAATATAAAACATATATTTGCAATAACATAATTTCACATTCATTGGGATACAAGGAAAACCGTGAAAATATTAAAATCCCTTAAACCTTTGGCAGGTCAATGCATATAACAGTTTGTTCCTTGGAGTTGGGAAGGTACAAAGTCCTTAAAAATCATGATGAGTTTAGAAATGCCAGGTTTCTAGTAGTTCTTTAATTTCACCATATATCAAGTTCCTAGAACTCCCAATCCAGCAAGCTGAGCAGATTGACCACATTCATTACCAGCTAATTGGCCTAAATACTACAGGGAGGTGCACTCCAGTCAACCACGGGTGATTGTTAAAATCAAATCTCTATCTATAAATTAATAAATACCTCTGATATTTGATATTAATATGGACCACATTGACACACTTACCAAAATAGGTAATTGATTACAAAGCCCTTGTACTACTGCACCTTGTCAGAATGTACTGTGCCTGTATAATTTATAAAACATAATGTATTATGTATAGCACTTTGGCAGAATGTCTCATGTTTAAGGCCATATTCATGTATTTTAAACCCTTGTCCTGCTGGCATTCCTGGCACAATATTTTTCAATAATTTCAAGTTAATTAGATCTTAGACCCCCAATTTTTTTTTCCACATTTGTTACATTTCACTGCGGTGTGATGCGTTGCACGAGAAATACCCCCAAATCGTTAATCTCCAAGCAGATCTTTTGGTGGCCAAAAAAGATAGTATCCAACACGTGGACAGTATCCAGCCGGCCGACAGTATCCAATTGGCCACCGAAGGGGATGGGCCGGCTGTCAGAAAAAAACGGGGCATAGAAAAAGGTCCGACAATCTTCCCATTCAACCTCTGCTTGGAGAGTACCAAATCGTACCTATACAGAGTTCTATATACAGTATGTAGATGGTAATGTATGTGCAGAACAACAGGACAAGGGTTAAGCATGACATCCCACCCATAGTTTTCAAAATGTTGTGTCGGGAAAGATATTTTCCGCAATGGACAAAATTCTGACCAAACATACAACAAAGACTGCAAAAATCTGGATTTTACACAGGCGCAGTATGTTCTGCCGACATGCTCTGTGGCATATGTATTTATCGAATGTCAGTTATTTGTACTCCCATCCAACATATGGGGCAAGGGTATAGGTTACAGAAATAAAGCAAGTTACAAATACCAGGAGAGGTAGATTATCTAAACTGGGCCATAGGAGTATGACAGCAATTTATAGGGTGCCCTGGCAATACTTGTAGCTGATATCATGCCAAAACTGATGAAACTGCAAACTCAACATGGCATATGCAGTTGGATATGTCAAAAGAAGTATCAATTGATACACGTACATTGTTGTATTCACATGTAGGTTCATCTAATGCAAGAAGGTATATGTACGTTCTAATCAGGCTAAAGGCCTAAGGGTAGTGGGTTGTTTATCCACTGTGTCTAGGGCATGGTATTACTAATTTGAAAACAGAGCCCATCCCTCTCCTTCCACTGCCTTTTAGTTTTACCTCCCCAACTGAAGTCAGGTACATATTTTACACCTGAGTGGAGTGAGGAAATTTGGGTTAAGTACCTTTCCCGAGGACACAAAAAAGATCTTGCCAGGAATGCCAAGAATCAAACCCGTGACCTCTGGTCTCATGTCCTATAACCACTTGGCTATCACCACCACTGTATCAAGAAGAGTGTTGACGTGTGACACATACAGATGTATCTTTGGGTCAAACAATCACCTACTTATGATATCATATGTCAACAATGCTATAATGCCCTCGTTCATTTGAATGGAACCTTCTTGGTCCTTGCCTCCATCCATAGCATGCCAAAAACTAGACGTTTTGGGGGTCTTCTGGGTCTTTGGGAGCTTTTATGTGCTATTTTCTGATTGAATATAGACAATATAGCCGGCCTGGTTGAATTACACCCGTTTTTTTTTTAAAATGGGCTAATCAGAAAACAGCCGAAGACCACCAAACCCCCAGTTCTATAGTATAAGCCTGCTACGGAGGCTATTTGGTCCTTGCTTCATTACCATTTTGCCTTTTAATGAACAGACAAGGAAACAGGCAAGACCAGAATTCAATAGACATAAATATTCGATACTGTCTTGCCAGTAATTTTGCTGGAAAATATTGAGCCTGAAATATCTGGTAGGAGATAAGTTGGTCCATGTGATCATCACATTCAGCTTTCATCACCCATGGCTTCATGCCAAGTACTAAAGGCCAAATTAATAATAAAATTCACAACTAATTGCTACAGTACATACTAGTGTAACCAAGGATAACTTCCTATTTTGACTTATTATTTTCAGAGAGAGATTACACTAGTCAAAGTCAAAAGAAGTAAATCACTTTATAGTCGCAGACTCGCAGTAATTTTATATTCATGGATTTCGCTGTAACTTTTTTCCTGCTACCGCAAATATAAAGTGATTTACAGTAATTTATCGTACCTTGGGAATAAAATGCTACTAGTCAATGAGGATGACAAAATTCAGAGAGTCGGAGGAATACACAATTAAGAGCTCAATCAGCATAACACTACCCTCCCCTTAGGCCACACTGACTTAATTTTATGGATGACATCCTCGCGCGCATTGATTTTCCTCTGTTCTCAAAAAAAAAGATCACGTCCTCCGAGGCTCTGTCCTGGCTCTAAACCTAAATGATGGAGGATGGCACCCAGGCAAACGAAGCTCCACCACGCAAGAACTCAGCACAGTGCCGATTCATAAAGTCTGCAAAAAGCCAGTATGTGCCGGCTTGTCGTATACTCGCTAAGTACTGCCGCAAATTCACAATACCAGGTTTGTATTGGTGGTTTATAGCTAGTATTAGTTAGCATTTTTATTTTTGGCCGGAACTTTTTTATTCGCCTGTGCACACTAGTTTGGGGTCTTTAGAGGATGTCATCCATAAAATTAAGGCGGTGTGGCCTTACCATCCCCTAAGGAATTTGACAAGGAGCTATTAATAATAATTATAATCACATACAGCAAACCATGTAATTTTTATGACGGCCACATTTTGATAATATGTTGCAGCTAGCATAATATTTTTGACATGCCACTGCTAAGCAGAGTGACATTCTTGAAGAGGGACCAAGAATAACTTTGCATAAATTTTACACCTGCGCTGTCAAAAACGGGGCGTGGTGAGTGAAGCACACCTTCTCAAAAATTCCTTCTCTTCTGAAACAAGTTTGCCTACGTATAAAAACCCCTTCACTCTTATATCATAAGTTAGAGTAATGTAGAAGCCATGCTAGATATAATTTGGGCCGTCAGCCAAAATTTCCGTCGGCGGCCTAGGGCATTTTTATGCGGCTAACTGCTGAGCTCCCTCGGGCTACGAGTACAGTCCACCGTAACGCCCATATTTTTAGATCGGCGGGCGTACCGCCACGTGCCGCGGAAGGGTCTTGGTTGACAGCCCGGTATCTAGCATGGCTCCTAGGCTACAGTTAGAGCTGTGTCTACGTAGGAATTTGTTTTTATTAGCCCTGACCTGAGCATGTTTCTCTGCCTGGTCGCTGTGTACCCCGAGTTTCTTCAACCCCTCTCGCAGCTCTTCGAAGTCGATCCGCCCGTCCCCGCTCGCGTCTAGCCGCTTGAACAGCTTCGTGAACTGTTCTTCCTCCTCGGCGGACAGCTCGTGAAGCTCCCGGGTACTCGCCATGGCCGAAAACCTAGTTTGATCGCATGTTTTTTAGAGGAAAATCGGTATAAAAATCGTCCCAAGTTACTGGAATATATTTTTCTTGCTCCCCTCCCACCGATTGCTTTTATTGATGAGCGCATGCGTGGTGCGGAAATTACCCACTGTGCAGTTCGGTGATCATAATCTTCAAGCAGATGCAGGGTGGGAAATTGTATCCGTATACTAGTATTTGAACTAGTACCCCTACACCTGGTGATCAAGTTGTTTGCAGTGCTATACATGTGCTATAAATGCATAAACATGTATATACAAATGCATGGCTCGGGTTTAGATGTGTCACTTGGCACTGACAGGTGTTCCTTGCTCTTTTTTGGCGACGTCTCAGGGAGGAGCCTAATGGTACAGTATTGTGTGCAGTTTGCAAGAATTCTAGGAATTGTACAGGAATTTTGTCCACAGGCATTTCTCTGACCCACATCTACGCCCAAATTCCTGCAAACCTTTGGGAAGACCTCTCTGCCCCGGATGCCCTATATATACTTTCTGTGACGCCGGGGCTCGTTCACTCAGGGGAAGAATGCACAGTGTATCTGTCAAGACTAAGGCTTCCCCAAAATCATGAAATGATGGCAGTGCCATGCAAACAATAACCCTAACAGCAACCACCGTCGCCATGGCAATGTATGTTTCCATATTGCCAGTCTTGTTTCGAATTGTTCCTTGGTGAGGATTTGTCTACAGTAGACTTTTAGTAGCATTTCACAGGTAATTGCCAGTAGCATGGCGCATGCAGTGGCCGTCAGTTGACGTTAAATTTGGTGGTTATGATATCCTAAATGTCGTAATAAGTACTAAATCTACATCATACACCCCAGACTGGTACAGCCATTTTTCTACGATTGTACACAACTACTATAGCTTATTTGTAATTCCTTGGGGTGTTCATACGGGCCTACATGTATTAAGTTCAAAATGTAGGCGTGCATTAATGTTTAATGGCTTGGTTGTTATTTTTGATGGAAAACAAATCTTTGAACTGAAATCAGCTCTTTGGGTCCTTTTAGTACCCATCAAACAAAAAGTACCGTTGATTTGGCCCGTCTGACCATATCATGTGTACTCAGTACTTTGCGTTGGGAGGTGAGTTTTCTCGTCAAGATGCCTCTGCAGACGACAGTTATCGGGAGTTACCCCAAGCCGGAGAGTGTTCCTGTCCCGGACTGGTTCAGGACCAGGCCCGGGGTGAGGACTGGTCAGGAGGGGTACTCCGCACAGGAGTATAACGACTTCAGAAGGGACGTAGCCTCCGAGGAAGGTAGGTTCTATCAGGGACATTATACCTTGGTACTATCAAAATTCAGTTGCGAGGGGTTCATAGTTATCAGTTCATAGTAGCCTGGATGCCAGACTATTCCCAGGCCTTCGCAGGGTCAACCCACCGTGAGGCCCTGAGCTCCAGACTGTATATCGGACCGTTAGCCGGTTCCCTTCGGTGGCCAAAAGCAGTACGCCCGCCTATCTTCGGATATAGTTCTGATCAGGCAACTGTTACGGGAGGTCAGAAGTCAAGGTCAGAGGAAGCTTTTTTATGACCATAAACAGGACATAGACTAAGAGAGAGAAAAACTTCGGCTGTTTGGAGCCGGAAAAAAATACTCTGCCTGGCTAATGCTTAGTCAACGTACGGCAATTTGGGTCTTCTAAGCTGTAACACAGCAGATATTAAACGCTTTTTAGAGATGCCCTTTTGGAGTTTGGACTTTGCATATCAAAGGTCGGAGGTTAACGTTACATACAAGACTCCGCGTACTACTATAACGTTACGAGTATATACATGTATATAAAATAGGTCTTCGTATCTGTGTGAAGAACCGGTTGAAAACGCCACAGTTCTATAATAATAGTGTATACTGTGGCGACTAAAAAGCACTGCACGGAGTGTGGGTGCAGGTAGACAAAGGGTTTTGCCCGGGAGACAACACCTGTCTACACGCCGTAGAGAACAAGGGGGCCAAGGCCGGACCATGCGCCTGCCATGCCGCTAGCTGAGGTCGCGTGCATGTGATACCGCCCGAGGGCGAGTCTAAAGGGCTGAGCCAAATGTATAACGTGGTTAACATCTTATCACACAAATGAACTTATAAAGATATTTTTCTACGCTTGTACACCCCTGGTTGTACGTGGGGTGATTACGACTTCAAAATTCAAAATACTAGTACACGTACCATGCATATTACTTGTTTGAGTAGAACGTCCTTGGTCATTTTTGAAGACATCATAACATCCGAATCATTGGGGGAAAATCAACTCTTGCCACGAAACAACGACTGCAATTGCTTTGGCCCGTCTGCGCTGATTCGTCAAAATCGGTCGTGCCTTAGGCCATGTTGATTTGATTATATGGATGACATCCACGCGCGCATGAATTTTCGGCCGTTTCCAAAAAAAAAAGTTTTCAACCATACTGTAAATCGTACAAAACAGTTGCAAATTGAGCAAAAATATACCATAAGTTACAAAAAAAAATTAATAAAAACTATACCAATGTCGTAGAATGTCAAAATCAAACGAAAAAAGACGAAATTGTAAAGAAATGAACGTGAAGACTAGATTATTCGCCAAACCATATTCTGTGCCAATTGCTCAACCCTCATGACCACGTAGATTTCATAATGAAAACAACATTTTTTTTGCAAAACTTTTTTTTTATTCGCACGCGCGCATCAGTTTTGGGGCTCCCGGAGGATGTCATCCATATAATCAAATCAACATGGCCTTACTACTTAAGCACACCCCAGTTTATTTGGCGTCTCTGTTCGAAGCTGCACACCCTCAAATCTAGCGACCGTCGCTGCCGTGGAATAATTCGGAAGGAAAATAACTGTATATGGGACGAAAGGATATCTTCAGCTACAAGACCTGCTTTTTTAAGTTTGGTAATATCAACGGAAAAAACATTATTTTCACTCCAAAATTAATGCCCAAAATATGCAAATTTTCGCATAGGATAATCCCATAAAAAAAATTTCCGGCAGAAATGACTGATACTGGCAGAAAGACCCAAGCCTTGACTATACCCTAGTAAATTATAAAGAAAATTCTAGACCTGAATTTTTTTTAACAGTCCACGGCGCGAGGGGTTGCAAATCCACTCTTAGGAAGGCGCAGAGCGAAATCTAGGTCAAACGGGCGGATTACACTTGGCGCGCAAGGATACCCGGAAGTAACGGTTCGGAGCCAAAAGAACAACGGACTACCACGGTTAAGGTCGTGCCGGGGGTTTGTGTACATCCAAGTTCGATAGGAAGCCCAGGGAGCATAATTTAGCAAAATCTAGTCGTAATTCTCGTCAAGATGCCTCTGCAGACGACAGTTATCGGGAGTTACCCCAAGCCGGAGAGTGTTCCTGTCCCGGACTGGTTCAGGTCAGGACCTCTGATCAGGACAGGACAAGAAGAGTCGTACTCGGCACAGGAGTATAATGACTTCCAGAAGAACGTAGCCTCCGAAGAAGGTAGGGGATCTAGTTTCCACCAGACTCCTTTGCACTCAATAAACCCTCCATAGAGGAAACTAGACAAATGCAGCCATTTTCTACGCTTGTACGCCCTAGGCTGCCATTTGGTGCCCAAAATTCAAAGTTCAAAATACCACGCATACCACTACTTGCTGGAGTCATTGTTAAAATCCGAAACATCTGAGTTGGGGGAAAATCAACTCCATGCATACCCGAAGCCAGCAGCAAGAAACAAGAAAAGAAATTTTGTAGCATTTTGTTGCCTTCTGACAGTGGTCACCATGCAGAAAATAGGCAAAGATGTCTGTTGCCATGCCGGAAGGTGGATGGCAGATAAATATGAAGAGATGAGACAAGAAAAGGCTCTGATCTAATGTTTTGTTTCTTACTTGATGCAGTAATATGTGATGTTGGCTGTGTATATGTGATGTTTGTACAATTTTTTGTAATGATTGAGTCAAAATTTTAAAATGTAGGAACCTTGTTTTTTTCGGCCCGCCTTGTTTTTTTTTCGCCCACGCATGAGATTTGGAGTCTGCGGATGATGTCATCCATAAAATTTACTTGCTGAGGCCTTAGGTACATTTCTAATAGGAAGTCCGATAGGAAGGTTACGGAGCAGAATTTAGCTAGTCGTTCTCGTCAAGATGCCTCTGCAGACGACAGTTATCGGGAGTTACCCCAAGCCGGAGAGTGTTCCTGTCCCGGACTGGTTCAGGGCCAGGCCCGGGGTGAGGACTGGTCAGGAGGGGTACTCCGCACAGGAATATAACGACTTCAGAAGGGACGTAGCTTCAGAGGAAGGTAGGGGATCATAGTATATTTTTATAGCGGTACAGGACTTTCCAGTCTTTCGTTAGAGCTCATACCCACCCTGATACCGGCGAGATCTACTAGTAGAAGCCGCATTTTGTTCGTCGTTGTTCTAGACAGAGATCGGCAGGTCAATATATCCATTGTATACTGGCGTACATGCGCGCGTGCAAGGTCATGAATTCTCCTGAGTACTGTTATTTTTGGAAACCATTGTTGTTGGGGGCAGGATGCTAGTATGAGTACTCTCTTCGGCTGGGGGAGGCCACAAGCCCCGATCCCGGCTCTTCTTTATCTCTCAAGTCTAGCAGGCTAGATAAAATTTTCGGAGCCGAGAAGCTAGCCTGTATGTTTGCCTGGCCACAGTCTGGCCGCGTGACCTATACATTTATTTTATAGGCCAGGAGTCGAGCCCGGGGGGAGTTTGGCCTAGTTGTTGGGACGGTCAAACTCACCCCGGGCTGGACTCCCCTCGTAAGCTAAGGTCCCAATTACGCCGGTGCCCGTCGGGGATGTAGCCCCGGCTGGCTCCGGCCGGGTTCAGGAGTCGAGCGGGCATCGGCTGTCGTGGTCACAATTAAAAGTTTCCTTCAGTAGCATTTTGTTAGAAATTTTGTCACCCTCTTTGGTCGGTATCCGGCAGGCACCCGGCAGGTACCCAGCAGATTCTCTGACGATGTCTTGTATTGACCTATACGTAATGCAGAATTCACGTATTTGTTGTGATCATTTGATCTGTGAGGTCACACATTTTACCCGGGTTTACGAAGTACACACCTTTATTCTGTTCATCTGGTCTGTGACGTAAGAAATGTGTCCCGGTGGATTGCCGGCAACCGGAGGGGTACCTCTCGGTGTTCTCACGATGAGGTCACGGCGTCTTTTTGTCAGCGGGGCCCGGGTAGAATTTAACTCAGAATTAAATTCTTCTCGGGGCCCCGACGGGCCAAAAAATAGCCCGGTAGCCGCAGGGTGCCCCGCGGGGCCACGTCGGGGTCCCGCCCGAAAGTGGTAAAAAACAGCCCGGGAACTACCCGCCAGGGCCCCTTTTCCCAATTGGGACCTTAGCTGTAGCGGTAAACTTTAGACAGGCGGGCGAAGGGCTTCTGGCTGCCGAAGGAAAACGGCTAACGGCCTCAGAAACAAGTCTGGCACCCAGGGTAGAGGACAGCTTGCGGACCGATGCCTTTTCACAAAGCGGTAATCTAGCTGTTGGTTCACGGCACGGGCAAAGTTCAGGGACACCGTGTCAGGGACTGGAGGCAGCCAAGCGCCAAGCAGATGCGGGGAGGCAAGGTGTCCTTGGCCTCGGAAGGACACTTCCTGTCGGGCCGCGTACAAAATCTATGACCTAGAACCAGGGACAACTCTTCAATTGAATTTAGGATTTAGGAATGCCCCTATAATATTGTGTACATTCGTCTAATTGAAATTAATAGGTAACGTTACAGGTCGCAGAAAAAAAAAACACGGATTAAATAAAATGAGAAGACATTAAAATGAAGGACAAAATACAACAGCAAGGTAAAAAGAGACTTGAAGACTGGAAGAAAAACAAGAAGGATCAAGAATAAAAGCACTGTACATAGTGTTTGTCAAAATGCACAATAGCCATAGCCTGGTATCCAGCCTTGTTAGCTTTAGTCCGCTACCCAAGATCCGCTCCCCGCCAACGGCTGGATACCAGGCTAATAGCCACCCACCCTGAAATATTAATGATTTGTTGCCGGGCGAGTCAAGGCTTCGTGCCATGGTTGGCCATGGGTGATGGGTTTACGGAACAGGCTGAATTACCAGCTGTCTACCTGGGCTGGCTAGCACGCCAGGCTACTCAGATCCCCCATTCATATCCTCCAGAATGATGACACAGGTACGATGTGTATCATTAGCTCAGGTCCGGCAACCAGTCTTTTCCGTAAACCCCTTATGTGATCATGGGTCGTTGGGTATCGGATGCGTTACCAGTATTTTTAAAACCAAGCAGATGTGAGGAGGGAAACTGTTCGTTAGATAGAGCTCGTGTGATACATTACAACTGTGCATTTTACTATCATGAAGGTTCATCTGTGTTGGTAGTAACATGTCTACCAGAGTGACTGGTCAAAAGCTCTAGGTGAGAGAACGTTTTCTGTGTTGGACCAAAAGTTTTAACTCTAAACTGTGCATTTTAATTTTAGTCTTGTTAGCATTCAGTTCAATTCACCAAGGTGACCAATTATTTGAGTCCTACATCGTCACCACGCCACCCAACCAGCTACATGTATTCCCATCTTGGCCCCCAGTCAGATTTTTAAAAACATTTCTTGTTTAATTAAAAGCAAAACTTTAATCTGTTTTTTTTCCAGATCTAGAGAAGCAGATCACACGCGCGATCCGGGAGGTGATCCAGGAACAGATCGACATCGGGATCGACGTGATCACAGACGGCGAGCTGCGGAGAGAGAACTACATTCTCTACTTTTGGTACAAAAGCATCATTTTTGTGTAGCTGAGCTGTGGGTTGGTGTATCTGTTTTCCCGAACAGACTATGTTGGCTGCATGTTGGTGCTGAAGATTGACAGGCATAATGACGGGACATCAAAATTATACAGAAGCTGGCCCCGGTAGCCTGGGAGCCATCCGTTTTTTTTTTCGGGGTGGTGAGTGCAAGAAGGAGTCCCGTTACAAAACGGATGGCACCCTGGCTAACTGGCCGACCGGGCCCCGGCAGGGGAACGAAGGAAGCGGGGATTGCATACTAAGTACTTGTCTGAAGGCTCGCTCTATACATGCACATTTTGTACTAATAATTCTAAATATTCCCTAACTGCTGTTTTATATAGGGAGGCGTGGCGAACCCCGTCTTGTATTAAGCTAACGAAAGGGTATGCCACCTCGTAAGGGGCGGTATAACCCCGACCAATACGGTCGACCGATGATGATGATGATGATAGGGTTCTATTGCATTCTATTCATTATCTGCGTCTATGCTAAAATTAATAAAAAGCCTTTACCATGCTTCAGAAGTGACTGAGAAGATAAGAAATTGTAGCCTCTACCAGGCTTTGGGAAGCTTGGGGAGCGGCAAAATTTTACCACCAGCTGCAGCAGCACCAACTCCCTTGACATGCTATCTCTCTAATTTGCCGATTTCTACTCTTTCGAGCCGCTTCTCGAAGCCTGGTAGAGGCTATAGAAATTAGCCAAATAGACAGCATCGATAAGGGAGTTGGTACTAGAGTGACAAACTGCACTCTTTATTTGGGAGGACCAACTCTCCTTGCGTGTTACCTGTCTATTTGGCCAATTTCTACTCCTTCCAGCCGTTTCTGAAGCCTGGTAGAGACTATTTTAAACTAGAAAGGCCAATATTTGCTTTGGAGCAAATACAGCGATGGGTTCACCACATTTTACGACATGGCAGGGAAAGAATGGGAAACACAAGGGAAAACAATGATTTACATTGATATAACTATAATATGAAGTAAAATACAACTAAAACAACAGTTGGATAGCTATTCCCTACTTTATTGGTTAGGATTTTTAATTGCATAATGCAAACTGTTGATTTTCAAAATAAAAAAAAACGTCCATGCCCCGCATTCCAATGCTGGAGCAGGAAAGCTTGAAATACCTACCAAAACACTTGAATACAGACATACTGTCAGAAATGCTTCTGTGCAGGTGTTAAGTTAACAGTTAAATCCCAACAGCCAATCAGCAAGAAGTATAGAGGAAAGCTGCATGCCTATTGGTTGATGCCTTGCATGCCATTGTGATGACTCATGCCCAAACGTGGTAAACACTGCACACTTACACAGTAATACATTAGCTATTACACAGCCAAAAAACTCAAATAAAACCATTCTAAAAGCCTGTATCACAATAATTTAAAAAACGCCTAGGGGTATTTGCCCACTGTACCTCCATATCAAATTTCAGGACCTTAGGCCCTAAAATGAAGAAGCTGAATCCATTTAAAGATATGGCAGGAGGAGAAGGAGAAGAAGAAACATCAGAAAAAGCAATATGGTTTCACCACACCACTTCGTGGTGTGGTGAACCCATAAAAATGGCAGGAGGAGAAGGAGGAGGAGAAGAAGAAGAAACATCAGAAAAAGCAATATGGTTTCACCACACCACGAAGTGGTGTGGTGAACCCATAAAAAGGATATCCCAAACCAAACCATCTTGACATTTTTTTTCCACCCAGCCGTCAGCTGAACGGGTTTGATTTTGATAACCTGGTGAAGGAGACATTTCGGAACGGCGCGTGGTCGGGGTATGTACCCGCCGTGGTGTCGGAGGTCGGCCCGCGGGACGACACGCCGTTCGTCCTGGAGGAGTGGCGGGCGGCGCAGAGCCTGACCGACCGCCCCGTCAAGATCACCATCCCCGGGCCCATGACTATCATAGGGTCTACGGCAAGTAAGTAAGGCCATGTTGGCATGAAAGTTCATCTGAGTTGGTAAATTACATTATGAAAAATTTAAACTCTCCAACTCATAAATTTCACTCACCGGAATTTTCGACTGAATCACTCAGTCTTCCTCAGCTATCTGACCCAAATGTTGTAGACATGTGATTTTTCCCACGTGTGACGTCAGCAAAGGGGTCAATACACGATATACATCAGGGCACTTCAACCTTCGCTCAACCGGGACGGGGGGCGATATCGACTTCAGACAACCTTTGACCCTTCACACGTGGGAAAAATCACATGTTGATTTGATTATATGGATGATATCCTCTGGGAACCCCAAAACTGATGCGCGCGTGCGAATAAAAATGTTTTGCAAAAAAAAAGTTACTTTCATTATGAAATGTACGTGGTCATGAAGGTTGAACAAATGACACCAAGGCTATTATACAGATTATGTGTATAATAAATAATGATCTACTAAAATCAGCCAGGAGAAATATCAACAGATACCAGAAAATTGTACTTTTATTTACGGGAATTCTACAGTCATTCATTCATTCATCCATCCATTCATTCATTCATTTTTCAGACCGTTTCTACAAAGACCGACAGGAGTTGAGCGAGGCCCTGGTGTCGATCATCAACCGCGAGGTGCGCGCCCTAGCGGCCGCAGGCTGTAAGTACATCCAGATCGATGAACCCGTCATGATGCGGAACCCGGATATAGCAGAGGATTATGGGATAGAACACGTCACTAGGTGTTTCGAGGTGATATTTCTTTTGTATGTACAAATTACAATGCTATGGGTAACTCACAGATAGCCTGGGTACCATCCGGATTTTGGCTCCGCAACGCTCTAAAATTTTTCGAGCGTCGCGGAGCCAAAACTCACAATGACATGATGGTAAACTCACAGAAACCATCTCTGCAAATATACCAGTAGTATCATATAAACCCCAGGCTTGACAGAGAAACCACGTGACTGTCTCATTTGGTCAGTCCATTGAAGAAGACCAGAGTTACTTGTGGAAAACTCTAGGTGCGAACGTACAATCTTTTGTGTTAACTTAAGTTTTAACTTTAAACATGTAGACCCCAACTTTTGTGACAAAAAATTGTGGTAAGACCTGCGACTATGTTCAAATTCGGTCCAAAAACTTTCAGCGGTGCTTTCTCCCTAAGTTGAATGCAAAAAGAGGATGAAACTTTGATTTCTCTGCCACCAGGGTCTTCCTCCTGGAGTGACTAAGGCTGTCCACGCCTGCTGTGGATACCCATCATACTTGGTAAGTCACACGGTTCCGGAAATGTTATCGTTATATTAACATGTTCGTATAATTTTATAAGACAATTTACAATTTTTTTGCCTTTTGAAAATGAAGACTACGTGCATGTTTACTGCAGGACCAAACAGACTACCTCAAAGCGGACAGGACACTGTACGACCGACTAGCAGTGAAGTTGGATAACGCCGGGTTCGACCAAAGTAATGTTATAACTTTATTATCTTATCACAAAAAGAACAAACGCCTAGTTCGTATTGTTGTTGGCTGTGCTGTGGTGTGTGCGTGTGCGTGTGTGTGTGTGTGTGTGTGTGTGTGTGTGTGTGTGCGCGCGCGCGCGCGCGTGTGTGTGTACGACAGTATGTGTGTGTGTTTATGCGCGCGCGCGCATGTGCGTTATGTAAATGAAGACCTAATTTGCGTAATGGATGAGAAAATGGTATAATTTCATGATGGCAACTGCCGGAAATTTCACATTTACCGCATTTCGACGTTAAGTGAAGGTGAACATCATTAAACAAAACTTATTCAAACCAGGACCTCATTTGCATAATTTATGAGGAGATGCTACTTGTTAACAATGTTGGTTCTGTTGAGAGAGTACTGACTACCATGTATTTTTCTCCCGGCCCCTCAAGTCTCTATAGAAGACGCTCACTGCCCCACAGACCTTTCGTTCTTGTCTATTAAACATCATTTAACATAACTTATTCAAATCAGGAACTCATTTGCATAATTTATGCTAGTTGTTTACAAATTTTGTTGGTTCTGTAGACAGTAACTACGATGTATTTCCCCCCTCTTAGTCTCCATAGAAGACGCGCACTGCCCCACAGACCTGTCGTTCCTGTCCAAGTTCAGCCGGACCACCGTGGTGCTGGGGGTGGTGGCCATAGCCCGCAGCAGGGTGGAGACCGTGGAGGAGATCCGGGGACGGGTTCGGGAGGCCCTGCGCTTCCTGCCGCCACACAGACTGGTGCTGGCCCCCGACTGTGGACTCGGCTTCCTGCCCAGGGACGTGCTCAGGGACAAGCTCACCAACATGGTCGCAGCGGCAAGGACATTTCCAGAGGCTTAAAGAACATACTTCGATAGATTTTCTTACTAGGTCAACAAATTTCAAGAAAGATTTTTTTAAAATAAAAGCTGCAGGACGTCTTTTTTGGGTAGATGTGGAAAGAGTTACAGGTATAAGACAGGAACAAGAAAAAGATAGAAGGCATTTAAATCGCGTCTTCTTGCACCCATGATCATATCACAGTAATTTTTAAGTGCCTTCCTACAAAAAGATTTTACCTTTTTGAAACGTACTACAATGGATGAATGTATGTATACCGTACCAAGGAATTAGAGAAGTAAAGTGTTTAATCATCGTGATATTTGCTTTTTCAGCTTTTCAAAATACATTCCTGTTCTCAAATAAAACATACAAAGTGAATGTGTCTCACTCTTTTATCTTCTTTTTAAAATTGATAGAAAGGAATGTGATTCACGGTTCATAGGAATGGGCGTTAACGGTAGGTTGTTTAAATGACTAAGTTAACGCTGTTCCTCGATCTGTTATAAAAATTGAGTAAAACTAAAACAAACCTTTTTTAACTAGAGAATGGGACGACAATATGAAATTCTAGCACTGACCCTTTTCATGATATTAATGAGGCCCGTCCCCTGTATACGTACATGTAACTCAACAACCACTTGTCGTACGGCCACTAAATTTTCAGAGAATGGTGTAGTAATAAAAGTGATTCATAACAACAACTTTTGTGTAATTATGACGTCATTTATGTGATGTTTGGGGTAAAACCGTCAAAAATTGTTTTCTGTAAAACTCAGAACTTCAACAAAAAGTGTCTAAGGCCACACCAATTTAATTTCTTGGTTAACGGATTTTTCTAGAAAAATAATGGAGCGGGCGGGCGAAAAAAAAATTAAAATAAAAACAGGCCTAGGCATCCTATTATGCCCCAAAATGGTACGATAGGAGCCATGAACTCAACACACCAGGCTGGTTCAAAATTTAAACAATGAATTTTGAACTTTTAATGATACCATTGCATTGAAAGATGGAATAACTGTGACAACTAGGATGAAAAGGTCTGTTTTCAACTGTTCAGGGCAAAATATGAGCATTTTGCAGTTGATTCTGGATTTTTATTTTTATTTGCAAATCATAAAAAAATGAAGCGGCGAATCCGTTAACCAAGAAATTAAATTGGTGTGGCCTAAGATAAAATACTTATCTTGAAAGTTCATCTGTGTTGGTAGAAGTCATTATGCAGCAATTTCCAACACAAGAAATTGGACTCACCCAAATTTTCGATCGTACAAAGTTACTACAAACCCAGTCTTTGTCTGAGAATGAACAATCCACAGTCGAAAATTTGGGTGAGTACAATGTCTTGTGTTGGAAATTACAGTTTAAACTTGCTGCATAAAGATAGAATACTATTTAATCAGTGTTTGGGAAGCCATATTCGGCCATGTGACATGCCAGGTCTGACTCTGGCAAAACAAAGTCGACTGAGGGCCGCTATATTGACCATAAAGGTCAGCCTGTCAGAGAGCGCAATCAGAAAATATAGAATAAACAGAACTTTGGACTGTCTCAGCTCAGCGCAGCGTTACGCTCACATTTAGGTCGGTATCCTGCCCTGCGTGCCCTTCTTCGTAAGGCGTAATCAGGCCTTTTTAGACTTCGTAATTCGTAGGCAGCCTCCGTTATAATCAACGTAATTTGTAATAGGACATTAGCCGAAAATTGTTAAGTCGTAATCAATGCACCTCTGAGACTTTAACGTAATTCGTAGTCGGCGGCGAAAATTTTGTGTAATTCGTAATCACTGCCCCCCATGCAGGCCCTCTCCTAAATTGCTTTCCCCCTTTCTATAGCTATAAAGGTACAGGTGGAATTGTCTCTACAATGTTGACGACCGTGGTCGGCAGTTACCCTAAACCGGACTACCTGCGGATTCCGGACTGGTTCACGGACGCTAACCTGGCCAAAGGTTACAAGTACACTCCAGCTGACTACAACGAGTTCCAGAGGGCCGCTGACAAGGAAGGTAGACACATATGCATGAAGAGCAAAGTTCTTTGATCACAACCATTTATTTTTTTACGAGCCGACGTTTCGATGACCGTCTGTCATCTTCATCAGGGCAATTCTGACTGGTTTGCTGTGCACTGATGCTAGATGTAACTCGTGCACTAAATGTGTTACATGGTTCACAGCGCTCTGTTACTTGCTTCGAAAATGCATTGTTAACAGTAAAAACTGTGAACCAAGTAACAGTGCCTTTAGTGCACTATGCACCAAGTAACATCTAGCGTCAGTGCACAGCAAACCAGTCAGAACTGCCCTGATGAAGATGACAGACGGTCATCGAAACGTCGGCTAGTGAAAAATAAATAGTTGTAATCAAAGAACTTTGCATGCTATTCATTCGTTTACCAACCTGATGAAATTATTTATGAAGGTATACACAGTTTTCAATGCATGTTAGTCAAGTCAACAGAAAACCATTGCTGTATACTAGGATAGAGACTCCGATCTAGTAGAATTGGCGATTCTTCTGTACGTTGGATATGATATTGCAACCAAAGTCAGACCCAACACTGTTTAGAAAGACAGTTTTGCTAGGGTGTACAGAAAATGCTAAATAGAGCGGAATGGGACGAAATATACATCAAAAATAATAGATCGCGAATAGCACAAAATTTCGTTTCATTTCGCTCCATTTCGCACTTCATGTACACCCGGGTTTTGCAACTTATATAAAAACTACGCTCCAGATCTAGAGAAGCAGATCACACGCGCGATCCGGGAGGTGATCCAGGAACAGATCGACATCGGGATCGACGTGATCACAGACGGCGAGCTGCGTAGAGAGAACTACATCTACCATTTCTGGTAGGTCTGAATTGAAACACATTTGCTTCTGTATGTATGTCATACTTCGGAAGTTTTAAACAGCGCGGACAAACTGCAAGATGAGTTCTTTATTTGCTGGATGGCACCCTAAAAATCAGACCAGGATCCATTTTCATTCAAAATTTTCAGCATTTTTGCTACATGAATATGGATATATACACGTACATTAGGATGACTGTTGTTTCAACTCACTACAATATTGACTTGGAAAAAATGGTTTTCAAGCCCTAACAAGACTGGCAATTATAATGAAAACATAAATTGCCATGGCGACGATGGTTGCTGTCAGGGTTATTGTTTGCATGGCACTGCAATGATTTTAAGGAAGCCTTGGTACCTGTTAAGTCTAGACAGATACAGTGCACTCGTCCCCTGAGTATATAGTGAACGAGCCCCGGGGTCGCGGAAAGTAGGGCATCCGGCGCAGACAGGTTTTCCCAAGGGTTTCCAGGAATGTGGGCATAGATGTGGGAGACATTCCTGTGGACATTCCATGCCTTTTGACAAAATTCCTGTACAATTCCTAGAATTCTTGCAAACTGCACACAATACTGTACCATTAGGCTCCTCCCTGAGACGTCGCCAAAAACTACTAAAAACTTTTAATATTACTACGTCCTTTTCTTCACAGTCGTCAGTTGGAGGGTTTCAGTTTTGAGGAGTTGGAGAAAGTGACTTACAGGAACGGGGCTACTACCGGATACTTCCCTACTGTGGTGTCAGAGGTCAGACCACGTAAAGACCAGCCGATTGTTGTAGAGGAATGGAGGGCGTCCCAGGGTCTAACCCAACATCCGGTCAAAATCACCATACCTGGACCCATGACCATCATAGGAACTACTAAAAGTAAGTTACGTATACTTCGAACAGTGGTGCTAACTTGTTCAGGTAAACTAGAAAGGTAACATTTGCAAAGCAAATGCATGATGTTTACCTTCCCATATGGTCTGCTCTGTTAATTCTTACTCCAACACATTCACATAATATATGGTGACAGGACTGTAAATCCCTCCTGCTATAAAATTGCAACATTATGTAACCCAACACCAGTTACCATGATCACAGCCGTCTTGGTTCAGGTCATTGACCTTTTGTGTTTGGAGAAGAGGAAACTGAGCAAAAACAACATGTTTTCCTTATTCTGTAAACTTACCTTTACCGGTAACTTCTGTCATATCACAGACCGCTTTTACAAAGACCGACGCGAGTTGAGCGAGGCCCTGGTATCGGTGATCAACCGCGAGGTGCGCGCCCTAGCGGCCGCAGGGTGTAAGTACATCCAGATCGACGAACCCGTCATGATGCGGGAACCAGACATCGCCGAGGATTATGGGATAGAACACGTTTCAAGGTGCTTTGAGGTGAGTGGAATTTATGCATATTAGGTCATCATTATGCACATACCTTAATTCTGTTAGTGTATCACCAATATCCTATTTTTAACGTTCCTCTGTGCCAGTAGAAGCCATGCATTATGAAGCAAGCTTTTCTTTTAACTGTAAATTTCCAACACGAAAAATTGGACTTACTCAAAAGTTTGACGGTACAACTCCAGTCTTTGTCAAAGAGTAAGCAATCCATCGCTTCTGTGACGTCACATTATGCAGATAACACACGTGACTCGGTGAGCAGTGGATCATAGGTTGAAGAAAGCCATCCCTCAACAAGGACGGGGGGCGCCACAGACGTTTATCAGGAAATAGCCCCATTTCTTTTCTTTTCATGACTTACCAAAATGATCTACTCATCGTCAACATACAAATTATGTGACGCTGTTGTTACAAGATCTGTACACATGTTCATTTTTCTTATGATCTTATATCATGCTATTATTTGTCCACACATTAGGGTCTTCCTCCAGAGGTGACCAAGGTTGTACATGCCTGCTGTGGATATCCGCTTTACCTGGTAAGCACATGTACACAGAGGATGCTATACAAAAGGATATGCTGTACTTGCAATTGTAGATACGTTCTTTTCATCCATGTTAAGCATACATTTGTATGCTGTTGTTAACTGTACTTAAAGTAGCTTGCCTTTTATAGGTCGTCTTGATTCCAAAAGGAGCAAAAAACATACACAAGAAGTTATTTTTAACGGCAATTATTTTCTAACTAAAGTTTATTCCAAAAGGACCAAGAAGACTACCTGAAGGCGGACAGATCGCTGTACGGAAGGTTGGCGGGCAAACTGGACAGCGCTGGTTTCGACCGACGTAGGGCCTATTTCTGTACCTGCCTTCTTCCTGTTGGAATTTTTGTCGAGAAAAAAAGATGACGTTTTAAGTTGCACAGACAGAATTATCTGTCATATTGTACATAGCATATTCTATCCGTGGGTTAAGAAAGTTTTGGGAAACGAAAGAGATCTCGAACCCCTTTATATATAATTATTATGGGTTCACCACACCACGAAGTGGTGTGTGGTGAACCCATATTGCTTTTTCTGGTGTTTCTTCTTCTTCTCCTCCTTCTTCTCCTGCCATTTTTTAAATGGATTCAGCTTCTTCATTTTAGGGCCTAAGGTCCTGAAATTTGGTATGGAGGTACAGTGGGCAAATACCCCTAGGCGTTTTTAAATTTTTGTGATACGGGCTTTTAGAATGGTTTTATTTGAGTTTTTTGGCTGTGTTATAGCAAATGTATTACTGTGTTAGTGTGCCGTGTTTACCACGTTAGGGCATGAGTCATCACAATGGAATGCAGGGCATCAACCAATAGGCATGCAGCTTTCCTCTATTCTTCTTGCTGATTGGCTGTTGGGATTTAACTTGATTAACACCTGCACAGAGCATTTCCACCTGCACAGAGCATTTCTTGCTGATTGGCTGTTGGGATTTAACTTGATTAACACCTGCACAGAGCATTTCCATACTAACAGTATGTCTGTATTCAAGTGTTTTGGTAGGTATTTCAAGCTTTCCTGCTCCAGCATTGGAATGCGGGGCATGAACGTTTTTTATTTTATTTTGAAAATCAACAGTTTGCATTATGCAATTAAAAATCCTAACCAATAAAGTAGGGAATAGCTATCCAACTGTTGTTTTAGTTGTATGTTACTTCATATTACAGTATAGTTATATCAATGTAAATCATTGTTTTCCCTTGTGTTTCTCATTCTTTCCCTGCCATGTCGTAAAATGTGGTGAACCCATCGTTGTATTTTCTCCAAAGCAAATATTGGCCTTTCTAGTATATATTTGAATCATGAAATCAATTGTCAAGTAAAGTTTCTCGATGAAGTAGACAGTAGGTTCTGGCATTATAAGGATCAAGAAATTCTTTTTAAAAAATGACAGGGCTAAAATGAGAATAGCTGGTTGGGTGGTGTGAGGGTGATGACGATATGTGTGTCACCTTGGTGACTTGAATTGGACTAGTGCTAATAAGACTGGACTTAGATAAACAATTGTAATGTATCATGAGCTCTTTCAAACGGGAAGAGTTAGTTTGTGATAGTTTATTAGCGGTTACTCGCGGTAAAGAATTGCGTAGCTTATTGTTTCATTCGGCAGGCCTTTCCTACTGGCATCTGCTTGGTTTTCATTCAAATGGCGATGAATAATGTGGTAGTCCCGTAAAAAACATTTCTTGTTCTTCCCCCTTCCAATCACCAACTTATTTGAGTCACACATCGTCATCAAACTCACGCCACCCAATCAGCTATTCCCTTCTTGGCCGGTTTTTTAAAAAGGCATTTCTTATTCTTCCCCCGTCAAGTGTCCATAGAAGACGCGCACTGCCCCACAGACCTGTCGTTCCTGTCCAAGTTCAGCCGGACCACCGTGGTGCTGGGGGTGGTGGCCATAGCCCGCAGCAGGGTGGAGACCGTGGAGGAGATCCGGGGACGGGTTCGGGAGGCCCTGCGCTTCCTGCCGCCACACAGACTGGTGCTGGCCCCCGACTGTGGACTCGGCTTCCTGTCCAGGGACGTGCTCAGGGACAAGCTCACCAACATGGTCGCAGCGGCAAGGACATTTCCCGAGGCATAAAGACCATTTTTGTTAGTCTACAAATTTGAAGGAAGATTTTTTACCTCCGGGGAAGGAGATATCCTTCCGCGAGGAGGTTTTACTATGGTTCGAAACATTTCTGTCAGCAGCTGTTTCTCGCGATCGGCTGGACGGATTTGTCTGTGGTTCGGTATACGTATTGATATTGGGCTGCAGATGATGCAGAACATTTTTGTTTAATTGCATATGTGTTTATGGGCGTCGAAATAAAAGGTTTTTAAGTGCTCTGGACACCCCCGCCATGCTGAAAATGGTAATTACCATGTTGTTAAGGAATGGGGCGGTTGCAGTTTTGCGTCTTAGCATTCAAAAGGGTCAAACAGAGGGGTGTCTGGTTCCGATAAAAATTTGGGTGACGGCGCAGCAATGACGGCGCGGGATGGACGGCGGGGGTAATGGCGCGGGTGACGGTGCAGGCTGTCACGTTAATCAACAGGCCATACCGAACAAACCGTCAGTAGCCATCAAACACATACAAACCATATTACGCACATAACTTTCATACTACACACAAACAAATAATCTAAACCAATAGAACACAAAAAAACCCGGAGGTTTGAAATCTACGATTTCCCTTGTTTTAAATAAAAGCACTTATTAATATTAGTTTTTTTTACATCGATAGGAAAATCAGGGCGCCTTTCGCGTTAATGTGGAAAGAAGAACAATTGACCGGAATAAGATAATAGTCTACTCGTTTTTATACCACAGTAATAATGGAAATGCCTCACTGTAAGAAGATTCAATTCTTTTTTTATTATTTTTTAAAGCGAACTACAATAGATAAAATGCCAAGCAGGCAACGGTGTTTATCATCGTGATTACCTCATATAACAATATTTGCTTAGTTTTCAACTTTTTAAAATACATTTGCGTTCTCAAATAAAATTATAAACATGCAAAGCGGCTGTGTCTTACTCTTTTAGCTGTAAAATATTTCTTTAAAAAATCATGATGTATCAAACGAGTTTTGCTTAATTGTTTAGACTGATTCTGAAGCTGATAATGCTGTGTGGACTGTAACTGTCTTAGCCTGGTATTCAGTCTTACGTGGTTGGGGTGTTCAGGCAGGCTGTGTTTTCGGGGGCTCTAATAGGTCCCCCCGCCCAGTGCTACAGGCCGTCCCAGTCTGGTCCCAGTGTTACGCTAAGGCCACACCAAGTAAATTTTATGGATGACGTCCTTTGGAGACCCTAAATCTAATGCGAGAGGGTGAGAAAAAAACAAGAAGGGCCCTGAAAAACAAGATGCCTAGATTAGAACATACTAAGAGATGACAAATTAGGACACAAATTGAATGAGGTGACACAGATTAACAAGCAAGAAGTCTTTTATTCATCATCAAAACAGCAATAAAACAGGTGGAACAGCAGTTGTCGTCCTGTCCTGTTTTCGCGTTACGGGTTTCACGTCAATTAATCTGACGATTGGCACTGTCGTGACGCTTTGGTCATAGTTACAGGAAGCGGAATTTCTTGTTTTTTTTTCTAGGAACAGGCCAAAATCAATGCGCGCGCGGACGTCATCCATAAAATTTACTTGGTGTGGCCTAATAAGAGAAAGGGATTTGGGTTCGTGGAGGGCTAATCAATCTCTTGTGAAATACACACCGGGACACCTATGTGAGGCGGGCGGGACAGAGTGTTGCCCCGACCACGAATCAGACTGGATACCAGGCTATAATTGTCTGAAAATTTGCACGATTCTCTGAGCGTGGAGACTAAGCTTACAAGGACAGGTGAAAGTTGCAATAAGAGCGATAGAACTTTACAGTCGATAATGGTATGTGATCTAAAGATGGTGATGCGCACATTGCATGCTCTAAAGCGGAAATGCAGTGTACTTCAAACAAAAGAACGGCCAAGTTGCAGCTGTCTTTGGCTCTCCTAGTATCTTCCTGACTTGCTTAGAGCGGATTACACAATTAACGGCAGCTGGCAATATTATCTCGTCATATAAGTTGAACAGAATAGAGGACGTACGAACGCCATTTTGTAATAGAATGTGAACTGTATAGCAAAGAGAGAAATGAACTGTATATGTTTGTACAACACCTATTCCCCTATTTCATGCACCTAAGTACTTTAGACAAATTCATATTCCTAATGCGACTAGACAAACCACCCATCAAAAAACAAATCTGTACCTTTATCTCTACGATAACTGATAAGCGTGGAGAAGTTGAATTTATTCGATAGTTAGTTACTTTTGTATATGTTAATTAAGAGTGACCATTCATCTTGTTTTGACCTGTACTTAGCCAAGTGTGGCAGAAATTTGCAACAAAGGTCTTCATTCATAATGTTCAAAGCACTTCACAGTAAGTCATCACTTATCATGTGATCCGACATGCAGCTGGTCTTGACTGTCTTCCTGCCATGACTTTAGCTACACAATATTCCTGTTTCCTGTGAGTTTAGGCAGATATCGGTAGGTTGAGCTGGCAGGAGTGCGGGATTACTCTCTAATGGGGAAATCTCGCATGTTTCGTAAGGCCATGTTGATTTGATTATATGGATGACATCCTCTGGGAACCCCAAAACTGATGCGCGCGTGCGAATAAAAAAAAAGTTTTGCAAACAAAAAAAAAGTTGCTTTCACTATGAAATCTACGTGGTCATGAAGGTTGAACAAATGGCACAGAATATGTTATGGTGAATAATCTACTCTTCGAATTCTTTTTTTTACATTTTTGTCTTTTTTCCTTTGATTTTGGCATTCTACGACATTGGTATCGTTTCTAAATGATTTCCTTGCAACTTATGGTATATTTTTGCTCATTTAGCAACTGTTTTGCACGATTTACAGTATGGTTGAAAACCTTTTTTTTTTAAAAAGGCCAAAAATTCATGCGCGCGCGGATGTCATCCATATAATCAAATCAACATGGCCTAAGCAGGAATAGCCCGGTATCTAGTCTTACGTGGTTGGGGGTGTTGGGGCTATTCAGGCAGGCTGTTTTCCTCGGGGGCTCTAATAGGTCCCCCCGCCCAGTGCAACAGGCCGTCCCGGTCTGGTCCCGGTAGGAGTGTCACGCTAATAAGAGACAGTATGCTTCGTGGAGGGCTAATCAACTATTACATGTACATGTATATATAAATGCCTAATGTATTCTAGTCTTTTCAACTTCTTCTCGCTTCTTGGTAATAGTATAAATGCACGATGCGTTAGGGTTTGCAAAATTGCAACCCTAACTAACTTTAAAGTTAATCCGTTGATCTTAGGTGACATGAATCGAAGTTGAAAACTATCTTTTGGGATCTCTCTACAATTGGCAGAAAGCCGACCAGAGTTTTTGCTGACATATCGTCCTATAATGGAATACAACAAATTTATAGCATTTCATCATTAATTATAAAAATCAGATTATGATTTCAAATATATTCCGTTTAGTTATGTCAAGCATCACTTAAGCTCCCCGCATACCGAAATTCATGACGATCGGTCAAGCGGTTCTTGAGTTATCCTCCTTACAATGTTTAAAAACGCCCCTGCGGCCGCGCGGTCCCAGAACAAGCTGCTAGGGGGCCGACTTACATTACTTACTGCCAGAAACTAAAGAGCTTTCTACTAGTCAAAAATCATGAACATGAGAATTACAGAAATTTCGATATGCAAATCTGAGGAAGACTCGTATATGATAGAACAAAACTAATAGCTGATACATGTACACGTTTTCCAATAATACTAGGAGCCAATAAATGTACTACAAGCCACCACATTTTATTGCACTGCAACAACATTGCAAACTAAATATAGCCACTTAGAGATGTGTATATGGATGGGCTACATAACAAAGACTGTAGATATTCATGGCATAGAAAACCAAAACATGTACTACTAAACATAAATGATTTACGGCATGGCAAACTCATTGGAAATGGTACATAACAATTTGTTTTTACATTTACATTTTTAAACATTTACAAGCCGGCGGTCAACATATACGGAATACATTACATAAATAACAATACTGAGGATCTATGTACAAAATAAAAGTATATACTGTTGATTCCTATACGCTAGAAGTCAAACTATTAAGAGTCATTCCATAAACTACATATATAACTACTAAGAACAGACAGTACAAGTTTGTCACGATTAAGGGTTTTATAGGTTATGTTAAATACTATCACAGATTAGAATATGTTACAGCACAAAACTGTGGGGAAATGGATAAACATATGTTAAAAAGGGGTCCACAGTATGGTAAATTGTCAGACTAATGTATTTTGTGCAAAATGTCTCTGGGTATTTATTTTTCTTGTATGTGAACATGTCCTCTGTTTTCTTTGTTTTTTTAACTAATAATAATAATAAAGATTATATCATTTGAAAAAGAAAACTACATGTTTGGTACTATGAACATATCATTAATGCAAAGTATGAGCCGATTTGACCCGGACCCCCATCTTCCGACCTCTGCCTGGTTTTCTCGTGAAATGACTCTTATTGAATATATTTTAATTAGTTTAAGCCTCAGGGACTGGTCACTCACTACATTTTGACGCATATATATACATTGAACAGTACATTTTCTCAATAGGACAATTATTGATAGCCATAAAAACATTAAATTTAAGCAATGCTGCATATATATTTGTACATCACGTAAAGTTTTCAGTCAACAAACACGTTTAACGTCTGAGTAAATTTTCACTATAACGAGACTGAACCGAAACACTAAATGTGCATCATTTAGGTATCGTAAAAGTGCTATCAACAAGCATGTATACGTCTCCTACACATCATGTAAAGTTTTCTAGTCAACAAACACGTTTAACTTCTGAGTACATTTTCACTCTAAGCAGACTGAACCGAAACACTAAATGTGCATCAATTAGGTATCGTAAAAGTGCTATCAACAAGCATGAATACGTCTCCTACACATCATGTAAAGTTTTTAGTCAACAAACACGTTTAACTTCTGAGTACATTTTCACTCTAAGCAGACTGAACCGAAACACTAAATGTGCATCATTTAGGAATCGTAAAAGTGCTATCAACAAGCATGAATACGTCTCCTACACATCACTATTACTCTGCAGTTTTTTTACTTATTATTTGTTTTACATATTTCCTCAGTGCAAGGCTAAAGACCACTCCTAGGCATTGAACGTAAACTAAGCTGGATTCCCTCTCACACAGACGCAACGTCGCATCCCTATCCCTCTTTTAACAGATACTTTCACGGTCGATGTCCAGGAG
The DNA here is from genome assembly GCF_001625305.1 of Branchiostoma belcheri. Taxonomy (NCBI): domain Eukaryota; kingdom Metazoa; phylum Chordata; class Leptocardii; order Amphioxiformes; family Branchiostomatidae; genus Branchiostoma; species Branchiostoma belcheri. Next base: position 6,944,179 of record NW_017804242.1, on the reverse strand, counting down.
AACTTACACTTCTTGTTCCGCCGCTTAGAACCTTTCAGCGTGCCACTAGGTTCTCTTCCAGTTCTCATCAATACACCGTTAACATACCTGTTTCCAAGTCATTCTACAACAACATCTTCGATTCTTTCCCCGGACAGCTACATTATGGAACCCTCTTCCAAACACATGCACTACAATCCACAAAGCTTCATTGAAAACAAAGGTCCACCGCCATCTCCTGACATTACCACATTATACTCACATACGTACCTCCAGCTCCGTATGCCTAGAAGTGGCCAAAAATAATTGGCCTTGCACTGAGCGACACCGTTAAAAAAATTACGGGCTGATGAATCAGCATCTCAAGCCAGAAACATCAATTTTCGAGACAAGCTCAACTAACGCAGAATAAGGATCAACGGCCCAAATAGGATTTGGAATTAAGAATGAATTGTTTTGAATATGGGGGAGTCTGTAACTGTATGGCTGCTTAAATATGTAATTTGTGATGGTCCGAAACTATGCCAATAATGTGCATTACTCGTACCAAAGCATCACAACGTTATGTGAAGGAAAGTCAACAATTGTAGTTCCTGAGTTTGCATGGATCAGGATTGTGGAACAGTACTTACAATCTTACAATATCAAGTAAATAAACAAATCTTAAAGATCGGTAAAACAGGCCTACCAGCTGAGTGCCCCTGTGGATACGAGAAAAAGCCGGTCCTAGCCTGCTCCTAATCCCAGACTCTTCCTTGCCTAAATTGTTCATTTGTCCTTTCCAGATGGAAACGTATTTTCACTTGGGTGAACACAATTGTCCTGGGTCCAGTTCTTTTTCTGATTTGTCCACATCTATTCCACAGCCTTCTTTCGTGTAATTTCACCGTTTAACTGCATTCTTTGTTTCAGTGTCTCAAGATCGTCTTTAGGATTTGCCTTTGTTGTACTGGTTTGTATCATCTTCCTCCCATGCCAATTTCCGACGCGTTGGTGGACGGTCCAAAGTGTGCACTGCTGTTGCCTCGTCGATCTCTGTGTCCAACGTTATTGTAGGGACGTCGTCTTCTTCGGCGTCCGTGTGTACTTGTCCGGGGAGGAATACCGTCGCGTCCTCCTGTCCGGTACGTGGCCTCGGCTCAGCGTGCACCTCTGCCATCACTGTTAGCCGGACCGGTGGCCCTGAGACGGTATCGCCGCGGCCACGGTGCCCTGCACGAGGCGCTGGTCCTGGGATGGTGTCTGCCGGTGTTGTCTGCTTCTGTGCCTGGTTGGAAGGTATGTTCTCCACCGGCGCTGGCTGCATGATCAGGCCCTCTGAAGAGACTTGAGCTGGCGCCAACTCCGAGGCCGGCCCACCGCGCCGCCCAGTACCGGTGACGGCGGCCATCTCCGCGTCGTCCTGGCGATGCCGCCGTGTCGTCGGTGCCGCCGCCGGTGGGTTAGGGTTGGCCGGCCATCCGCACAGCTGCCTCAAGGCTCGGCGGAACTCTGGCAGCCGAAAGCTGTAGATGACAGGGTTGGCCACGGACGATAACGTCAGGTACAAGAGAAAGGCCACGCGTCCGGTGACGATCAGGGCACGTTGCGACATCTGTTCCTCACTGATCAGACCTCGGATCGTGGCTATGCGGAAGCAGGCAGTGGCCGTGCAAACGGTCAAAACGGCAGCATGCGGCACCGTCACTTTGAACGCCTTGGTCTGAAACACCCACAGGTCACGGTTCTCGTCCCTTTCCTGTTGTCTTCTAGCCTCCTTGAAGATTCGAGAATAGATCACTAGGATGGAGAGAACAACAAGTACCCCGAAAAGTAGGCCCATGCTTCTTAAGATGGCAGATAAGGAAGTACTGTTCATAGGCTCCGCCTCACAACGCAGGTTAAAGTTGTACTTGGGCAGTCCTCCGAAGGCCACAGGTGCTAATCCGCCGAAGAGGGTGAAGGCTCTGAACGCCAAGATGCCCAGGACCACGCGTTTTGTGGTGACTTTGTCATGGTAGTGTAGGGGATGGCATATGAAATAGTACAGATCTACTGCCATCATGAGGTATGTACCGCACATGGATAGAATACTTGCGGGTGCTACCAGTGCCTGGACCGTGCACCACGTCTGTCCCCCGCGGGCATCCTGCCGGAAAAGTGCGTACACTCGGACGGGAATCAGACAGCCGGTGAAGATGATGTCGTCTACCGCCAGGTTACACCGCAGGTAGTGGCTGGGCTTCTGGAGATACTCTTTCTTCCAAACCAAGAAGATGAGCAGCAGGCCGCATCCTACCGACAGCACCAGGCTGATGACGAGATACGCCGTCTGCAGATCGCGAGATGTTGAGCCGAGGGACAGAACATGGTTGATGCCATCTTCTATTGACGAACCGTCCGTGTCGTCTTCCATATTGACAGCTTTCAAACTCGACGCTTACATGTAGTCGTGAATAGTGTTCTCCTTTCTGACTAGCTAAACGGTGCAACTAGGCAGCTGTGTGGCAAGTACTGGCTTAAGACAGCCAATTTCTTCAGGAGTTAGAACGTGATATTTCAGCGAGAAAAAAGGTTGTTTGTTAGCCACCACTCTATATGAACCTCTGTTCTGACGTCTAAGGTATTCGTGAGATGGCGTGTGGCTCTTCACGTCAGTGGCGAGTAACAAGAATGTTGTAATAATAATAATAAACTGTTCATCCACGGAACTCATCTCGTGACGAAGGCCAGCGACAGACACAAAGACTCAGACTGCGACAGTTATTAAAAAAAATCATGTAAAGATCATACGCCGAATACCTTAGACGTCAGAAGAGATCTTTTTATGCATGTACAAAGGTTGCTGACAAACAACATTTTTCGCGAAAGCGTCAGACACAAAGACTCAGACTGCGGCAGTTATTAAAAACTTCATGTAAAGATCATACGTCGAATACCTTTAATAGACGTCAGAAGAGAGCTTTATATACATGTACAAAGGTTGCTAACAAACAACATTTTTTCTCGCTGAAATATCACGTTCTACCTGAAGAAGAGTGGTGGATGTCACTCGAAATGTCCGGAAATTATGTTATTTTAAAAGGAGCAAGAAAGACATATTTTGTACACAAAAGCATAAACTTAGCCTGGTGTTGGGTTACATCATGTTGCAATTTTATAGCAGGAGGGATTTAGACTTGTCACCATATATATGTATATGAATGTCTTAAAAATTAACAGCGCAGACTATATGCGAAGGTAAACATTATGCATTTGCTTTGCGAATGTTACCTTTCTAGTGTACCTTTGCTTCTTTATGTCACCTTTATTTCAAAAGGACCAAGAAGACTACTTGAAGGCGGACAGATCGTTGTACGGAAGGTTGGCGGGCAAACTAGACAGCGCTGGTTTCGACCGACGTAGGGCCTATTTCTGTACCTGTCCATCTTCCTGTTCAACTTAATTGAATCGTGAAATCAGTTATTCCCCTTTCTTTGGTGAAAGAATACTCTAGATGCCAAACTGGTATCGGGCCCAACCGTTTTCCTTCGGCAGCCGATTGCAAGAGCCCTTCGCCCGCCTATCTAAATTACTCGTACCGCTACGGGGGAGTTGAGCCCGAGGGGTTTGTCAGGCTAAAAGGGCGGCCAAACTCCCCCCGGGCTAGACTCCCCCGCTGCGGTAATTCCGACCAGCGGGCGAAGGGCTCTTGCGTTTGGCTCTTGAGTTTGGCTTCCAGGGTAGTGAAAGAAGTAAATTCCAGTTTCTTCACGAAGTTGACAAAGGTTATGGCATTATAAGTATCAAGAAATTCTTGTAAATCATTTCTTGTTTCCAGTCTCTATAGAAGACGCGCACTGCCCCACAGACCTGTCGTTCCTGTCCAAGTTCAGCCGGACCACCGTGGTGCTGGGGGTGGTGGCCATAGCCCGCAGCAGGGTGGAGACCGTGGAGGAGATCCGGGGACGGGTTCGGGAGGCCCTGCGCTTCCTGCCGCCACACGGACTGGTGCTGGCCCCCGACTGTGGACTCGGCTTCCTGCCCAGGGACGTGCTCAGGGACAAGCTCACCAACATGGTCGCAGCGGCAAGGACATTTCCAGAGGCTTAAAGATCCATTTTTATTAGTCTACAAATTTGAGGAAAGATTTGGGGAAATAAAAGCACAAATCAGTGTTTTTACATGGAGAGGAAAGTCGTTTTAGCAAAACCGAGAAACAGCTTTGGCCACACCAATTTAACTGTTTTTTCCCGGATTCGCCCTGTCCATTTTTTTCTGGTTTGCAAAAAAAGGAAAAAACATTTGGCTCTAACACTGGTCACTTACTAGTCTATATCAAACATTTTCCATTGTACAAAAAAGCAAGTTGACCACTCTGTATTAGCTCGGTAGCTAGAACACTTTTAGCCTAGTATAGTACCCTTATATGTTCCTTATGTATGTATGTCTAAGTCAAGCAGTGTATCTTTTGTTTCCACTTTTATATTATATATACATGTACGTTTGTTATGTGTAGTGATGCATACCTAAACTTAATTTTAGTTTAAGGTCCGGATTCAAGTCCAGAGGTTTAGGTCCAGTTCCGGACTTGTAAGTCCAAACCTAATACCATGGCATATACAAAATTGCATGTTGGCAACCTTGAAATATTGTCTGGGTGAAACTTTGGCCACATAACATGGGGGCCGGTACTTGACGATGGCAATGTTTTCTTCGTCTTGCAGCAAAGATTTTACAATCTACGGAAGGTTTTGGGTAGTTTGGAAAGAAAAGGGGTATTTGAAATAGTCTTTCATGGTATTAAGTCCAGACTCGGTTCTTGACTTTTAGGTTTTTTTTTTTACTTGAACCTAAACATTCTTACAAGTCCGGATCCAAGTCCAGTGAACCGGTATGCATCACTAGTTATGTGTCTGTTAAGTCTTGACCTGTACCTAGCCCGTCGTGGCATGAATGTACAATAAAGGTATTTCATTTCATTTCATTAAAACTTCACATAACACACAAAAACATTCGCACACAGCCATTGTTTGAGAGGGCATTTATTTTTTTGTGTATTTCATGTACATTATTTAGTCCACACACATCCAGGCCGGGTTGTTGTGTAGGTGAGATGGGGGGTCTGGTTATTCCGCCTCCATGGCCCTCAGGTACGATGCCTTCTTCTGCTTGATACGGTCCTTACGCTGCGCGAGGGACATCTTGGCACGGTTCCATCTGTGGTAAACACAAACAACAGTTAGTAAACAAACAAACAAACCATAGACAAAATAACCTGCTTTGCTATCAGTTTTTATTTTTATTTTTTTTATGAAGATTTACCACATTTGTGGAAGGATTGACATAACAGGTGACTATCACCTTTGTCAAACCTGTGACCAGACTGTAAGGTTTGAACCACTCACACCGGGAAGGTCCCCTACTCTTTTTGGTAAGTGCGGTGGGTTCTTTAACATGCGTGGGGTGTGGCTCTCCCAAACATGGGACCTCCATTTAACGTCCTATCCGAGGGACGTCCCTAACCGAAGCTAGGTACTCATTTATACCCGAGTGAAGTGAGGAAAGTCGTGTTAAGTGCCTTTCCCAAGGGCACAAAATTGGAGACACCAGGCAGGATTCGAACCCTGCACCTCTTGGGCCTCGGCTGAACATGCTAAGTGGACTTCAGGGTGTACAAATTCAGTTGTTTTCTTATTGTTGTCATTAACTTATTTCCTGAAAAGCAGGCTGGGACAGTCCATCCTCAGTTTGGGACAATTGACATCTATTTTTGGAACAATTCTGGGACAATAGTAAAAGAAAGTTAATTTTGAGGCCTGAGACAACACCCACCTCTTGACGGTAACTTCCTTCTTCTCCTTAGGTTTGTGCTCAGGGTCCTCCCTAATTGCAGCGTGGGCCTTGGTGTACATCTCCTCAATCTGACAAAAAGAATGGTATGGTAAAAAAAAGAATTTAGTGACATGATCATATACAAAGTACATTTCATGTTAGAACAGTTAAGAATCTATTCTATCTGTATAAAAAAAACTGTTGCACATTTGATGCTCTTTCAGGGCTCTAAATACTAGGTGAATGTGCACCTTAGTGCACCCAAAATTGGAGCTGTGCACCTAATTTTTTACCTTAACAGCATTGAAGAAAACAATGTTTCAACTTCTTTTCAACTTTTCAACTCTCTTATTCAATTTTCTATTGAATTGATCATGTGTGATACTCAAAACACGAATTTACTGGTAATCAGTTGACTGCTTCATTTTGTTGTTGTTGTTGTATTTTCAAAGAGAAAAAAAGAACTGTTTAGGTTCTGGATCAACTCCAAAATGCTCACATTTTTGGCATCAATAGTTGATGGAAGCCCTTATCTTCTTAGCTTTTTTTCCCTTATTGATTCATATTATTTCTTTTACAAATCCAAGAACCAAAGAAAACCTTTCCTACCGAGTCAGCCGTGATGCCAAGCTTGATGTAGGTTCCAAACTGGGACTTGTAGGCCTCCTCATCCTCCTCCTCCAGTTTCCTCATGTACTCAGCCACGTGCTGGCCGAAGATGTGCCCGCGGTGAACCTCCGCGTTGAAGTCTTTCGACTCGGCATCGTAACCCGGGAAGCGCTTCGTGCTGTGCGACAAAAACCAAACAAGAAACGGACGTGAAACAACCACCAAAGCCAAAGGAAAGAAAGCACAATGTTCTTGTAATGCTCTGATTCAAAGGGTTGAGTTTTTTTTTGTGTGTTCGTGTGTGTGTGCTGGTGTCAGTGTGTGTGTTGATGGTGTGTGTATTGGTATGCATGCACGTGTCCGTTGGTGTGTGTGTATTGGTATGCATTGTGTCGTGTTGATGGTGTGTGTATTGGTATGCATGCATGTGTCCGTTGGTGTGTGTGTGTATTGGTACATGTGTTGGTGTGTGTATGCGTGTATACATGTGTATTGGTGTGCATGTGTATTGGTGTGCGTATGTATTGGTATGTGTGTGTGAACGTTGGAACCATGAAAAGTAATTTGCAGCTCAAACCTTTCATTCACAGAATATGAAAAATAAGCACGGGCAAATTTATAGGAATATAAAATCTACCAAAAAACTTTGCTGGTAATGAACGTGCAAATTTTCATACGATAGTAAAGTAAACCAGGTGAGTCTTTCAGGACTGAATGGCCAAGGGAAGTTGGAATGTTGGGTTTCTGGTTTCAGTCCTGAAAAAACTAAGGTAAGGCCTAGGAAAATAAATGTTGTGTTTCCTGTTTCCCGACCGACCCTAAAAAAAACCGCCGACCCTAGCCTTATTTTTGTGTGGACCCCTGCATATTGCTGAACCAAAACATTTTGCACGACGCTACCGAGAGAATCGCTGTTATTGGTGGAACATCGGGCGCCCCGCTAGCGTTTTGAAGTCGTGTAAACAACGCTAATAATTTGTCTGATTTGTTTGTAAAACAAAGCCATCGACTCCGAAAATAAGTTTAAAAGCCGATACATTTACGAACTAATCGTAGAAAATTCCCTACCGTACTGCACCATCAGCATGCGGCGGCCGCAAAAATTCGGCAACGCGAAAGAAAAATGTCTGGTCCATGATAGCAGTATTTCTCATAAAAATAATGTATATGATTTATTTTTCCCCCTTTGTCGGTCTTTTGGTCCCAAAACGTCTAAAAAAGCGGAAATTTGCCCATAAAACCGGACAAGGAAAGGTAGCTATCGACGTAAACAAATTATAAGCACATGGCGAAAATCAGCAAAATCGGCAACGGGACAGAAAAATGCCTGGTCCATTTATCGATATTTACCATGAAAATGTCGTCTGTGGTGTATTTTTCCTCTGATGTGAGTTTTTAGGTCGCAAAACCTCTAAAAAAGCAGAAATTTGCCCACGAAAACGGACTGGCAAGGCATGGGGGAGGGCGCTGTTGACGCCTGCATGACCCCCAAAGGTTGAAGGTCATAGGGCACGTCCATTGCGCAATAACCTTAAATCGCCGATTTAGCTAATTTTTTGGGGTTTCAAATTGATACAATCACACTATCGATTTTTAGGCAAACAAAGGGATAGAAACCAATTAAAATTTTGTGCAGATTTAATTTTTTTTCTTTAGAATTCTTTTTTGTTTCTTTTTTTTCTCCCAAATCCCTGGGAGAACCCTGAAAACCTGTAGACTTGAATCAGGACCTGAATCTGAATTTAGCCCTGCAAGGGCTAGGGACATCTGTTAAGTTCTTCGAGCTGATCGACCGTTTAAAGCTCCATGATCTGACACCTGAGTGATGAAATATAATATTGCACAATCGATTTTTCATCATGTTCTGCTTATATAAACACAGCAATCAGCAAAGTCTAAAAAAAAAATAAAAAATAAAAATAAAATAAGATAATCCCTACCTACCGACCCTAATTTTTTCTGGACTGAAACAGGAAACACAACATTTTTTTTCCTTGGCCTAACTAGGAATTTTTTTTTAGTTTCGGCCAAATATTTTACCAGATTTTCTAATGACAAAGTTGCTCCTGAAATTGCGTGATATGATTTACGTTTAAGAATTCCAGAGGGTTTGAAATTTTAAAGCCTTACCAGCTGTCGATCCAAAAACAAGCTAGGGTCGGCTTGAACTTGCTATTCTATCGATCGGGGGTCGATTGGGAAACTGAAAACATTATTTTCCCAGTCTAACATATATTGTGAACCCACCTATGGGGGATGTCCAGACCGCCGTCGACGGCTCCCTTCATGGCGCCGAAGACGCGGGCGCCGGTGCTGGTGCGGACCAGCCCCACGTCCAGGAAGCAGCGGAAGGGGCGGGGCTGGCCGTCAACCTCCTCCACGTTGTACTCATCACCGTCAATCTCGGTGCAGCCTTCATAGATCGTGTCCAGGCTGAACTTCTTCAGAATCTGAAACAACCAGGAGGCCCATACTTGAACTTGACCTTCGTCTTCCCAACACCTACCCACATATCAAATATTGTGCTAAATTCCTCAAAAATCTGAAACATAAAAATGCTACATTGACAAGTGCACTTCAATGGAAAGCTACCAGGAGGCCCATACTCGAACTTGACCTTCGTCTTCCCAACACCTACCCACATATCAAATATTGTGCTAAATTCCTCAAAAATCTGAAACATAAAAACGCTACATTGACAAGTGCACTTCAAAGGAAAGCTACCAGGAGGCCCATACTTGAACTTGACCTTCGTCTTCCCAACACCTACCCACATATCAAATATTGTGCTAAATTCCTCAAAAATCTGAAACATAAAAACGCTACATTGACAAGTGCACTTCAATGGAAAGCTACCAGGAGGCCCATAATTGAACTTGACCTTCGTCTTCCCTACACCTACCCACATACCAAATATTGTGTCCAGGCTTAATTCCTAAAAAATCTGAACATAAGAACGCTAGATTGACAAGTGCACTTCAAAGGAAAGCTACCAGGAGGCCCATACCTTCATCTTCCCAACACCTACCTACATACCAAATATTGTATCCAAGCTAAATCTCTTCAAAACCTGAAACACAAGACAGCTGAAGCCTAAATCTCTGTTTTAAGTGTAGTTTTGAGCATGGAAAAAATTATTCAACAGAACACTTTGATTTTTGATCCTTATTCAGATCCCTACTAAATACATTCACTTGAGAACAACCTTCCCTTCTAGTAATACATGACAAAAAGATGTGTTTCTTACCCTGCGGGCCAGCAGGAGTCCAGTACAGTATGCAGCTGCATAGTTTGTCAACCCGACCTTAATGCCGTAGCGAGGGAGTTCATGTGCGTACGCAGCACACACGATGACGTCCCCTTCTATCCGGGCATACGCTACCTGTGGGGAGAAAACAGCGGTCATCAATTCTGTCACCTTTGACTCTCTGAGATGCTTGAAACTTAACTTGACTTAAAATAAGTACAGAACAGTTTTTTGTGACTATTACATCTTGGTACAGAAGTGTTGTTTTACGTGCTTTAGGTTTGTGTAGCTGTGACAGTGGTCAACATGCCGAAAATGGGCAAAGATGCTTGTTGCCATGCCGGAACGTGGATGGCAGATAACTATAAAGAGAGGAGACAAGAAAAGGCTCTGATTTAATGTTTTGTTTCTTACTTTGATGCAGTGATATGTGATGTTGGCTGTGTATATGTGATGTTCCCACTGAATCAAAACCATTTGTACAATGATTGAGTCAAAATTTTAAAATGTAGGAACCTTGTTTTTTTTTTTAATTTGAGTCTGCTGAGGATGTCATCCATAAAATTTACTTGCTGTGGCCTTATGTCTAAAATGTCTGAATTCTTCTTTGTACTAATGTTAGCTCTGACTGCCTCATGTATCTGAAGACACGGGGGCATTTCATTTTTATCTACTTGAAATGAATGTTTAAAATGCACAATGTAACACAAACCTGACAAATGATGTCCTTGTTGGTGAAGCGTACTATAAGCCTGTACTTAGGTGTATTGTACTTGTTCTTCTCCTGGATCACCAAACGTTTCCTGGCATAGTAGTCAGTTACACCCTCTGAAAAAAAACCCGAACAACATAGCATCAGAATAAAGATATACATGGAAAATGTTCATAGGTTATGAATATATACCATGGAATGATTACTCAATTTCAGACTGTATTTTTTGTGTGACTTTGATAATAAATTGACAAATGTAATCGTTTTAGCCAAGGGGAAAAAAAGCATTTTTGTGACCATTGCAGATTATGAATAAATTATGATAAAGTGAGCACTAATTTTTTTTGACATGTACAATGACTTGAACTTTAAACTTTACAAGGAAGTTACTGAAATAGAAGATACAAGAGAAAACTATTTTTTACCTATTTTTTTAAAAAAAAGTAACATCAATTTCAATATTCAACATAATTTGTGTGTCCATGTTGCAACATCATGGCAGGATTGCTACATACCTCTACGCCTTCTGAACTTGACTTGGAAACGCTTGAAGTACGCTTTATTCTTCACCACTTTAACGAACCCCTGCAAGGGAAAAATATTTGCATAAATTTCTTTAAAAATTGTATAATAAATTGTATTTGGCTTGTCTTACAAGTAGTAAAGTCATGATAAAATTCCTCTAGAAATTGAGTAGAAAAGTCAAGATATTCCTATACAACTTAGGCTGAAGTACAAAAGTCAAGATATATTTCAACTTCTGGAATAGAAAGTTACAATTAAAAAAAATGAAACAATTTTCTGGTGCAAAATGAACCTTAAATATCAACTGAATTTTTTCAGAATGTCATTTTTGCGACTCGAGATTTTTTGCTAGCTTTTTACTTTAGTTCTTTCACAAATAACCTGTCATACACAACAACCAGGAGACGAATTATGGATCCCTAAGTACTTAGTACTTCCGAAATATGAAATTTGTAGTTTCAACCCTTGGTTTGTAAAATTTTGCACATGGCAAAAATAACGGAGTGTGCCGTATGGCCACGTTGTACTTCCAACTACTAACGAGTCAGAAAAAAATGCAAACCTTGCGTCTACTGCTCACTTTAACCAATAAAATACAGGCTAGAATGATAAATAAAGGTACCGTGCTACTAAAGGTTTGTAAAAGTGTTTGTGCACTGGATTTTTCATTTCATTTTTCGTAAATTCCTCCAAACTTGCAGTAAGGGTCCGCCATCTTGCAACAATCTGATGACTCGCATATCCATTTCTATCCGCAAATATCTCATCATCTGAGGAACAATCGGTGATGAAACTTCGCTACAAGGTAGATTAGACTTTATATTTTTGATTTTTCGTCGGATTTTGTGGATGAAACTCACCATTTTGGCTGGTTCAGCCTGTGTCCGTTGGACCTTAGATAGCCTCGGCTAGGGGCCGACGAAATATCATCGGAAAAAGGAGGTTCATCACTACGCAGGCGCAAACCTCCCAAAATCACCCGGATGAAGACCGATCCATTAACATTCAGGGGGTTGATATTAAACCTCAGAACTTTTGCTCCTTTCTGATCTCAAGAAATATGACTTTATGCTGTATCTTTAATAACCACCAACTGATGTATTTGGAAGAGAATTTTTGACCATATCAAAAGTTACTATTAGGAAGCTATCGTAAGTGTAAAATCAATTTTATTCGATAGGATACTAGTATTGTATGTCACATTCCAATTCAATCTGCATCATAACTAATATTTTTTACTTGTTCCATAATTTTACTGTCACTGAAAATCACAAAAGCATTTTTTCAGTCACACACAAAAAATGAAATCATCTTTATACACACCCCTGTAGTGTTACCGAAGTTGAGACCGCCCAAAAATGGTCACGTGGCAATAATTAGTCCAATCAAATCTCGCGGCGGTTTCCCAACGTCCACAAACATGGCGGCGTGCTGTTTGTGTTTTTGTCTCACCTGACGGTTTTTAGGAATTTCTCGCCCGAAATAAGCCGCTTTCGATGTGATTCTTGTCAGGTAAGTGCACGGAAACAACACTTATCCGTACCCAGTAGTCTTAGGTGTCAAGAAACTTTGTAAAGTTTCAAAATAGAGTCTCGGAAACAAGCGTGAAAAGGTCTGGAAAGCTTCGAAAGTAGTTTGTTCGCGATGCTACCACAGGTGGGAAAATTTTGGTATGTAGACGAATAATTTAGAAGTACACAACAGGTGCACCTAGGTTTGTCTAACGGACACTGGTGACCTCTGACTTCTTCTTTGAAGTGATGATTTACCACTTTCCTGCTAAGGTGTTAGTTTATTTAAGAAGAGGTTGAGCTGAGACACTTTGTTGCACTTCGGCGTTGTCTAAATGCGTTACCAAGCGCATCTGTAGTACGTAACGTTATGTTTAAAATTCCGGGTAACCAACTTTTCAAACTGTCCATGCGTATGTAGAATGTAATTGCACTATTGCAGAAACGGTTTTCGCTATAACTTCATGTTACCCTACCAATCCTCGTTCCAGATCACAGTTCCTATTCCAGATGACAACGCAATTACGACCAGCGAAGCCAGAGCATAGAGACGACTGAGTGTATTCTTTGTTCTCTCAAACCAACTGCGCAGTACGCATGCGTACATCGGATCAAACCATTATCCTAAAGGGGGTGTTTCTACATGGCAACACACGCCCCCCCTGGCTGAGATGTCGTCCCGACATTTGACAATAAATATTGAACTGTTGTAAATAACATGTAGAACTGTTAACTTGGAACTTCTCTATAGCTACATCTATGTGAATTCGAATAAAATATTTTTAACTTGTACAACAAAGTAAAGAGTGTTAGAACTGCCTTAAGAACCGCTTTGACTATTGAATTAAACTTAACTACAGCAAGACTGCATTTTTCACTACGTAACTTGCACGTACATTTCAAACATCGCGAAGGCACTGACTTCTACAGTAGCAAACTGATATAAGATAAGATTCTACTTCCATACAGAAGAGATAAATGCATACTAGCATCTATATTACTTAACAACATGGCTGAACAACTCGTCCACTTACTAATACACAAAGAAATCACAGCTTTCTTTCTTCCCCTAACTGATGCATTATAGTGTAATCTTCAGAATGTCACCTCTTAATCCACTAGAGAACGTTTCATACTCCCTACACTTTTTCTGAAAGAAATAGATTTACTATAGGAGTTCTTCATCAACAGACACATCAACAATCCACGGTATAATAACCTCCACACATGTTGATTGCCCAAGAAGTTTCACATGACCTGACGACAGATGTTCTCTCTTTCTCAAGTTCTACCTCATTCACACTATGTCTCTATTACACATGTTCCACAATATTATGCATTCACTGTTCATAATATAATTGTCCCTTGAGACTCTTCTCCTTCAGCGGGTAATCCACAGGTGCAGCGGCACAGGTACAGCAGATAATCCACAACACGAACAGTAATTCTTATTCCAAACAGTTAATTGTCCGCAAGAACAACAGGTAATCCACAGAAACAAGTAATCCACTGGAATAGTAATCCATGGCAGTTCACAGTCCACACAAATAGCAGGTACTCCACAGGAATAGTAATCCATAGCAGTTCACCATCCACCCGAACAGCAGGTACTCCATCCCCTTAGCTGAGCGCGTACATGCGAATTATCGGTATCAACTGTCTGCAGTGAGGGCACGACTGATATAATTGCCCAGGATGCCCTGCTCCCGCATTCCACATGTTCAGTGGCCATGGTGTCCCTACGTTCCACTCTGCTGCATTTACTGTGTTCACTGTTGGCACTCTCAAGTAGCCAGGTTGTCCACCTACATCATACGTGAGAGTCCGTGGTGGTCTCCTATTTCGTCTCGGTCTATTCTCTTCTGCTTCTGCTGAGTCTGGAACATCCTCACCACCCTGGGACACACAGGGCTGGTCCTCAGACTCAACTTCAACTCCACTTAGTGCAGATTCTTCTTTCTCGCTGTCACTATCGCTGTCTGAGCCTCCTGACTGGCTCTCAGGTTCAGGCTCTTCATCTTCTTCTACTCTGCTGGGCACAGCTTCTGCCTGGCTCTCAGGTTCAGCCTCTTCATCTTCTTCTACTCTGCTGGGCACAGCTTCTTCTTTCTCACTACCTCTCCCCTCCTCCTCTTGAGGTGTTCTCCTTCTACTCTGTTTGGGAACTGGGACCTCTAGGGGCAGTCCCTCGCATGGGAGTAACATATTTCTATGCAACACTCGTGATCTTCCCTCTTGGCACTCTGGGCGTACCTCATACACGGGGATATTTTTCCCCTTTTGCTTCACAACGATGTGGATTTTGTCCTCCCAGTGGGAACGCAACTTGCCCGGTCCTCCTCGGTCTGTCATATTTCTAACAAGGACCCGGTCACCACTGGACAGACTGAGACCGTGCACCTTTCTGTCGTACTGTTTCTTCCCTTTTGCACTTGTTTTCCTGGCCTGCTGACTCGCAATCCTGTAGGCCTCCTGCATGCCCCTTTTCCATCTCTTGACATACTCAGGATATGATTGAACCTCATGCTCCTTGTCTTCAATCCCAAACATAAGGTCCACTGGCAGTCGGGGGTGATGTCCATACAACAGGAAGTGGGGAGAGTAACCGGTGCTCTCATGTCGGGTGCAGTTGTACGCATGAACCACCTTGTTAAGAGACGCCTTCCAATCTGTCTTCTGGGATTCTGGGAGAGCACGTAACATCGCTAGCAAAGTCCGATTAAACCTCTCCACTTGACCGTTTCCCTGGGGGTGATAGGGAGTTGTTCTCGAGGGCGACACTCCACTCAGCTGATGTAGGCGTTGAAACAACCTGTTTTCAAACTCCGCTCCTTGATCATGGTGAATCTTGAGAGGATACCCAAATCTAGGAATGAAGTCATTGAAGAGCTTCTCTGCTGCTGTTCTCCCTGCCTTATTCCTGGTGGCATATGCTTGAGCAAACCGTGTGAAATGGTCCACAACCACCAGAATGTACTCGTAGCCACCTTTGCTCCTTTCAAGGTGGACATAGTCAATAGACACCAGTTGTAGCGGCTCAGTGGTGATGATGTTAGTAAGTGGAGCTTTGTCTGGAATGTTTGGCTTCCGGCGCTTAATGCACTGACACTTGGAGGTGCAGTATTCAACTATGTCTCTCTGCATCTTTGGCCAGTAGAACCGTTGTCTTGCCAGGCTGACAACCCTGTCTGCTCCCAGATGGCCCATTTTGTCATGTAGTTCTTGGTATACAATGTTTCTATAGTCCTTTGGAAGCACTATTTGCAGAACTGGACCAGCTCTCCGGCGGAGAATGCCCTCATCATCGATCTGAAGCCTTTTCCACTCCCGCATGTACTCTCTTGTACCGAATGAGTTGTCTTGCCTCTCTCGGGTAGTGGGATTCCTCCCTTCTTCTTTCAGTTCAATTACCTTTCTAATGGCTGAGTCTCGACGTTGCGCTTCACCGATCTCCTTCTTGCTCAATGGTCCCATACTTGCACTCTTATCTTCAGGTGGTAGACTGTCAATGTTCGTAGTGATAGCACTTATCCATGTGGCATCTCCTTGATCAACCGCCTGCATGGCCTGGGTGGTGGCACTCAGTACATCACCACTCACTTCTTCTGTGCAGGTAGCCATAAACCGCTCAGCATCTCCTGGACTTGGACGTGGTACTCTTGACAGCACATCTGCGTCTGCATTGGCTTTCCCAGGTCGGTACTTGATGCTGAAGTTATAGTCCGCCAACTCTGCCACCCATCGGTGACCTGTCGCATTCAACTTGGCCGTACTCAGAACGTAGGTGAGGGGGTTATTGTCGGTATACACTTCGAACGATGGTGCGTAGTACAGATAGTCCCGGAACTTTTCAGTGACAGCCCACTTCAAGGCGAGAAACTCGAGCTTCCCTGAATGGAGGTGGTAGTTCTTCTCCGCCTGAGTCAGGGTCCTCGATCCATAGGCTATTACCCGCAGCTTCCCTTCACTTTGCTGGTACAATACAGCACCGAGACCCTGAGCTGATGCATCAGTGTGCAGTACAAAGGGTCGCTCGAAATCTGGGTATGCCATCACTGGTGGGCTAGTCAGCTGTTCCGTGAGTTGGCAGAGTATTCTCTGGTGTTCTTCTGTCCACTTGATTGGTTGTTTTGGGGCATGATTTGACAGCAAATCATACAGGGGCTTGGCAATCTGACTGAAGTTCTTAATGTATGTCCGGTAGTACCCAAGGAATCCCAGCAGCTTCCGCACATCCCCTACTGTGGTAGGTGTTTTCTCCTTCAGCGCATTGACAGCTGCCGTGTCCTCGGGGTCCATGGTGTAGCCCTCAGCAGTTACTAATTTCCCCACGTATCTCACTTGCCGCCTGAACATGATGCACTTCTTTGGTTTAAGCTTGCACCCGTGCTCCTGAAGGCGACGTAAGACCCTCCTGTTCCGCTCAACATGGGATTCAAACGTGTCACTATGGACCATGGTATCGTCCATATAGGGTTCACAGATCACGTGGCTCAGGCCTTCTAATACCTCTTCCATGTGTCTCTGATATGCTGGAGGTCCGTTCTTAAGACCGAAGGGAATTCGAACCCATTCGTACAAGCCGTATGGAGTAACGAACGCTGTGAACTCCCGACTTTCCTCATCCATGTAGCCTTGATGGTAGGCCTTACCCTGATCCAGGACGGAAAACCAGGTGCTTCCTTTCAGGCGGTTCAAGATGTCTTGGATCCTCGGTAGTGGTTGCCTGTCTGACATTGTCTTCTCGTTCAAGGCGCGGTAGTCAATGCAGAGCCTCATGCTCCCATCCTTCTTTCGGACGCACACCATCGGAGAGGAGTAGGGTGACTTTGATTTGGTAATCCACCCCTGGTTGATGAGGTCCTCAATATACTCCCTCACTTCTTTATACAGAGGTGCTGGGATGGAGACGTAATTCTTTTGCACTGGCTCTGTGTCTGTCAAGTTGAGTTTCAGCTTGAGACCTTCAATACTGCCGATATCAGACTCATCTCGAGAAAATGCACCTGATTCCTCCCGGAGCATCTGTTTCACAATCTTCCTCTGCTCCTCGCTCAAGTGTGACAGGTCAACTGGAGGGTCCCACAACTCATCTTCTGCCTGAACAGTGTTTACTTGAGCTTGCTGTGGTGTTTGCTGTGGTTCTTCGCTCACTGGTCTCCTGTCCTCAGTTGTTGGGTGTTGAGATCCCTCAGGCACTCTCCTCAGCTCAACCGGTACTGCTGATCGTATTGGTTCTGCTCGACCCAACACTGTCTTTGCCGGCAGGTAGACATCATATTGGTTGGGATTGGTTACAGGCACCTTGATCATCCCCGTTGAGTTAACTGGGATGAGTGCCGGTCCCACTTCCAGGCCCGTGGGCCAATCACCGGCTTCATCTGGTTCAAACAGCATGATCTGTTTCTCCTCCACTGAGCCGCGAGGAATCCTGCACCTAACTTGAACTGTTGCCCCTCGTGGTAGCCGAACTCTCTTCCTGCCGACCCGCACTCCTGCCGGGTTCGGGACGCTGAACTCTTCTATCAGGTTAACCAGGGCCGCCGCCCTCTGTGGCCGAACCGGCAGCGCCCTCGACAGCAGGGCAGAGTCACTCCCACAACGCTTTTGGATTTCTTCGATGACGTTGTATCCAATTATCGGATGGTCCTGACTAGGGCTGTTGGTTGTCAGAAATGGCACAGAGATAGCTGGTGAGTCATCTTCGCTTAGTTTAAAACTGACCTCTACCCATCCACTGTATGGGATCTCTGTACCATTTGCCGCCTGTAAGTTGAGGCTTGCTGTGTCCTCAAGTATCTCTATTACTGGTCTGACCTTGATCTCTGGTAGATTCTTCTCTCTCCACGTATCTGTCATGATACTCACTTGTGCACCGGTGTCCCATAATGCCAGGACTGGCTGGTCATCCATCTTACACGACACCAGGCACCGATTCCCGACTAACTTTGTTATTTTAGTTCTTTGTTTTGGTGTTAGATGTGACGCAGTCATGGCGTTGACGTGAACCGATTGCTGTTGATTGTTGTTTGCTGTTGCTGTTTGTTGTTGTTGTTTGTTGTTAGTTGTTGTTACCGAGGGCTGTTGATTGTTATTATTTGGTGTTGTTTGTTGTTGTCGTTTCTGGGACGGTTGTGAGCTGCCTAGGACGACCCCTCGTCCCCTTGGGGTGCCCCTGAAGCGTTTCCCTGGTTCTTGTTTCGGCACCACCGAGCGATGTGGTTGTTTCCCCCACACCTGAAACAATGACGGCACAGCTCCATCCCCTGTTGTGTACATTGGTTGCACCGCGGGCTTGTTACAGTGACCTTGTTGACGTGAGCTTGTTGAGGTGAGCTTGTTGATGCGAGCTTTTCGTCCCGTTCTTTCTGGTCCACGATGGCTCGGCTCAACTTCTCCAACAGTAGGATGTCGCTACTGTTGGAGTTGGCTACCAGGTACGGCTTCATCTCCATCCTAATGTTATTGTCCCTCAGGCCTGTTTGTACGGAGCGGAGGAACATCGCCTGGACCAATTTGGCGTCATATAGTCCATCTTCTTCCTTTGATGCTTCTACCACCTTGTCTCTCAGCCCCATCATCCTTGTGACAAAGCCTTGTGAAGACTCCCCTTCTTCTTGGCATCCGATGCTTAACTTACGGTACAGGTCGGTAGCAGTTTCCTCTAATCCATGGGCTCTTATCACCTGTTCGACCAATGTGAGGTTCAACTGTTCTTTCCCTTCCAGGTAAGTCCGAAGAGGTGACCCGGCTGGTATCGCCCTGATTACTGCATCTACCACCTCCTCCTCTGTATATCCCTGCCTCAAACCACTCTTGATTTGGTATGTGAGGGACTGAAATCTCAGCTGCCCCACCTGTCCTGTTATCTTGAACTCCTTCTTGTGGTTGGACCCTGCTTGTTGGTTGCCCTTGCTGCTATCCACCTTCCACCTTGACTTCTTCTCCGATTGCCAGAGTGCTCTTCTTACAGTGTGGCTTCCTTCTCCAGCAGATTCACCCTCCAAAGTGGCCAGTCTCTCTCCCAAGCGCTCTATCCCAGTGAAACAACCGTTTACTACTCGTGCCAGGTTCGTGGTGGCATCAACTAGGTTTTTCATCGTCACCTCCGGCGTCTGAGGACCTGATGTTTTATCGTCACTACTACTGTTCTGTGCGCCTTTTCCTCCTTCCGCCATACTTCTCTTGTAGTGCTCAAATATCCCTCTAAAACTACCGTAATCTTGATTCAGCGCACCGACTTTCAACCTCTCTTTCGTAGCAACAATACTGCAGTCGCCCTCCCCCTTACAACCGCGGCGCCATCTTGTTAACCCTTGAACTTTGTTTTGTTTACGTATGATTTGACCTCTCTGACCTTTTGTCCCGTGACCACTTTTGGCGCGAACTTTTCTCTCTCACTCCGGCGTCTGTGGCAGTTTCTTCGTCGCAATCGCTTCATCCGCTCCGTTACTCCAGGAAATAGGATCTCGGTAGAACCTCCAAATGTTACCCTACCAATCCTCGTTCCAGATCACAGTTCCTATTCCAGATGACAACGCAATTACGACCAGCGAAGCCAGAGCATAGAGACGACTGAGTGTATTCTTTGTTCTCTCAAACCAACTGCGCAGTACGCATGCGTACATCGGATCAAACCATTATCCTAAAGGGGGTGTTTCTACATGGCAACATTCACACTGCAAAATCAAAACAAGTGACAAATATATGAGTCTATCATAATTTATAGATTCATACTACTACTGTAGTACAGAATAATGAACGTGAACTTCAAACACAGTGAAAGCTTTGTTGTCCTTGTACTGCTAAAAAGATAATACTTACCCTGGGTGCCAAACTAGTATCGGGCCGTTAGCCGTTTTCCTTCGACAGCCAAGACTGGCAAGAGCCCTTCGCCCACCAATCTAAATTACCGCTGCGGGGGAGTTGAGCCTGAGGGGTTTGTCCGGCCCTTCCATAAGGTCCACACACCTCCCCTCCTGTCTCAGTGATACCCCTCGCGGGTTTTTAGAGCGATATCCCAGACAAAGACGAAGATAATAGTTGATATTAAATTTTGATACGGTTTTTACTGTAAGGCCATTTACTTCACGATTTATCAATAAACCAATTACTATAACTAATTTCCCTTTTAGGTCCCTTCCTGTCCAGTAGTTTGATAGATTGACCCGTCCTACCGCTGACATGATGCAGTAAACATGTCGTCTGACGAGGAGATTCTCATGCGGAATGTGTCGGACCTGCGCAAACGGCTGCAGCAGACAGAGCAGAGTCTCCGCAGACTGGACACCGCAGCTGTGGCCGCAGCAGTGGACGCCAACGGGTGAGTCCCGCAGCACTGTCTGCTTATGACATGAAGCCTTAATTAAACATATTGTTTTTGTTACGTTTCTTCTTCTTCTCCAAACAGTGACCTCTGACCTGACTGAACCATATTGTCTCTCACCATGGTAACTGGTGTTGGGTTACATCATGTTGCAATTTTATAATAGGAGGGATTTAGACTACTATCACCATATATGTGAATGTGTTTGACTTTGAGTAAGAATATGGTAGATATACTTTTACATTATGCATTTGCTTTGCAAATGTTACTTTTCTAGTTCTAACAACTGACTTAATTTTTACAGTTTAAGAATGTAAGAAAACACACATTTCAATGCAAAATGTGCCAACAGTTCAAACAAAATATTGTACTACATGTAATGTTCAGCAATTCCAACACACAAATGCGGTTTGTGTTCAAATTGTATTCTCTGTAATATCTATGCACATTTACTTGACTGTAGCAAAGTAAAAATCTGCTTGTAGGACTGCAGTGATTCACACAGCAGATAGGTGGCGTGCATGACATGTTACCAGTTTCAATGGACTAGCAAGTGGCAAGAGGAAAGGATAGACAGTAAATAAGATAATTACACCCCTTCCTGTATCAAAAGCGATCAATCTAACAATCAATGATTTAATCTGTTACCCAAACTTGCCAGTTAAGCCTGAATTATATTGATTTACACCTAAACTACTAGTAGTAGTCATATCTGTCATTAGCACACATACCGGTACAAAATTTATAAAATTTGAGTACTGGATAAAATAGGTTCAAAAATTCAATTGCCATACCAATTTAATAGGATTTGCCTGTTTCTTTTTCTGATTAAAAAAAATTGTTCTCAGTGTCACTTTATATTTTCATATTTTTTTCTCCAAAAATCAGAGAACCAACAAATTAGATTGGTGTGGGAAACAAATTATATTGTTAATCTGCATACAAATGACATGATGAAGCCCTATTTGTAACAGCCTGGAGAGAATTGACAGACTCGAAAGACATTATTGTCAAGATCCACACATAGGCCCTGTAGGTAACAATTGTCAATCCAATCCACCTCATACATGTGAATTATCTGGTATATGAAAAAAAAAAAATAGGCATCTTTTCCCATGTTATCTCTTTATATATACGTTAGTATAACCAACAAATTAAAATATAGCCACCAAATTACTAGTAGATTGTTGTTCTCAAATGACATGATGAATCCCTATTTGTAACAGCCTGAAGAGAATTGACTCGAAAGACAACTTCCACAAATAGGGCCCCTTCTAGATAACATAATTGTCAATCCAATCCACCTCATACATGTGAATCTGGGAAACTATATGAAAAAAAAGGCCTATTTTTTCCCATGTTTTCTCTTTAACTATAACCAACAAATTAAATTGGTATAGCCACCAAATTAGATCTACATGTATGTTGTTCTGCATACAAATGACATGATGAAGCCCTATTTGTAACAGCCTGAAGAAAATTGACAGACTCGAAAGACAAGATCCACAAATACATGTAGGCCTTCTAGATAACAATTGTCAATCCAATCTACCTCATACATGTGAATTATCTGGCATATAACTACCCATTGTGGTAGTTTCCTAGACAGTTACTAGTGATGCGTTAGCTCTGATGACTATGATTACAGAGGGTAATTTGTCGCACACAGACAAAGAGTTGTTACTGACAACCACTCATGACCAGGATAGGAATTGATTAGGCTTACTCTGTAGGAAATTCAAATTAGTGCTGTGTTTCCGGTTTAAGTCCTGAAAAAAACAAAACAGAGATGGTAGTTAGAGATTCTCTTTTTTCTTCTTTCTTTAATTTTTTTTCACATTCAGGCGACACCAATTTGATTTGTTGGTTCTTGGATTTTTTCAGAAAAAAAAATGAAGCAAAAGGGCGAAAAAACTAAAAACAGGGCTAGGCATCATATTATAGCCCCAAATGCTATGATAAGAGCCATGAATTCAACACAAAAGGCAGGGTAAAATATTTAAACAATGAATTTTGAACTTTATTATACTTATATCATACCAAGTTGCATTGATAGATGGAAAAAGTTGTAAAAACTAGGAAGAAAGGGACTTTCTTCAACTGTTGGGGGCAAAATATTAGCATTATTTCAGTTGATTCAGAACCAGAATCTTTTTTTTTTTTTGCAAATCAGAAAAAAATGAAGCGGCGAATCCGAGAACCTACAAATTAAATTGGTGTGGCCTTAGGCTAACAAATAAAGTTTAACAATGCATTGGGACTATCTGGGTATATGACACTGGGTATAGATATTATAAAGATGCCAAAAGAACTTTCAGTTGATGTTTTTTTTTCAAAACCCACCCTTGTTTACCAAACAGCATGTGGTAAAACATGGTTGTGTTTTGAGCCCTGTAGTTTACGCCCGATACGCCTGGGGGCATGCATTCACATGGTAATTACTCGTGTAACAACCCACGCTTCACCAGACCATAGTCAGCCTGGCCTCAGTACTGACACAATCGTGTAGACACTAAAACCATCTGCCATGTTTTCTACCTGATTCTGTGTTTGTATCCTTGCAGGTAAGCAAAGAGCTTTGCTGTTCTCTTGTTTTTAGTGTGTAGGAGATTAGTGATGGGGATTAAAAAGGGATTATCTTCTGGGACGCTTTAGCCGGCAGATTTTCAGGTATTGGATTGTTGTGAATGCATGTAGAAGCACACGGCATATGTACGTACAAATAGTACAACAAATGCATTCGGAAACAAGCAATAGCTGTTTTGATTCAAAGTCATTGCCAACAGTATTTTTTTCGCTAGAAAAACAATGAGTAACTCTTATACTCAAGCCTTTTTTTAGGCCAGAAACCAACTTTTGGAATAAAAGTAGTTAGATAATTTTGAAGCAATTGGATGTCAGGCATTTTTGCTCGGCATTTCTACTTTTTGTACATTATGAGAGCTTTCTAAGATTCTTTAAACCATTATATAATTTAAGCAGCTTGTTTCAAAGACATCTTTGTCCATTTAGTGACTGAGCTTCCACTAAAAAAGTGAATTTGTACTGGAATTGTTTATTACTATTAAGTAAATATATCAGAAGAAAAGAAATACCAGAATTGTAGATGCTTCCCTTTTCTCCATGTCATCCATATTAACTTAAGACATTTATAATACAGTGTAACTTATTACTTTTATGCTATTTTTCAAAGTACGTCCCTGGTAGAGGTTCCATGCAAAGCCCAGATTTTAAACTGTGTTTCTTGTGTTTTCAAGACCTTCCAGAACAAAAATGTTTGGTGTTGCAAGCGTGCTCTTTTTAGACTTAATATATTAATTATTAGACATACTTGCAATTTATTACTCTAATTTTTTTACTAAATTACATAAATTACATGTACATCCCTGGTAGAGGTTCAGTCCAAAGCTGATTTGAAACAGCGTTTCTTATGTTTTCAAGACCAGTCCCAGAACAAAGCGTACTGTTTGGTGTTGTAAGCGTGCTTGTGGTGGTTACCAAATATTGTAAACTCGGCCGGCTTTCAGCACCCTGAAACTCTAGTTGCCGTTCAATTGTGTCGACCCCCTCAACAAATAGGGGGGCATTGGCCGTGACATCTGTTGGGAAAGTATGTAGCACACAGAGGGCTTAGAGGCTCTTAGGTACACATACACTTTGTAAGTCGAAGGTATAAACACGACGATCGTTATTCAAAACACTGCTTGTGCGTCAGAGCATTGGTATCACTTACAACTGTCATATGACGCAATTTCAAATTCAAGGCAGACAAAAAAATATTCTGGATATAGAATTTGTTTGATATTTAATGGCAAGTTTGGTTTTGATTTATTTCTAAGCACAGTTGTGTCATCATTTCATAAGGCCACACGAATTTAATTTGTTGTTTTTCGGATTCGCCCTGTTCATTTTTTTCTGATTTGTAAAAAAAAAAAGATTTTACGTTCTGAATCAAGTGCAAAATGCTCAATGAAAGACATCTTTTGGCCCCAATGGTTGAAAAAAGTCCTTTTCTTCTTATAAGTTTTTCAATGTAACAATACAATTTTGTTTCATTTAAGTTCAAAATCTATAAACCAGGTATGTTCACTTCATGGCTCATATTGTAACATTTCCGGCTATCATGGGGTGCCTTGGTCTGTTTTTTTTTCTTTGCCCTGTCGCTCCTGATTTTTTTTTAAAGATCTGAGAAACAACAAATTAAATTGGTATGACCTAATGGTGACAGTAAAAAAATAACCAGAAATTTGACTTTAAAAAAAAGTTTTATGTTTTTGCAGTCTTTGAAAAAATACGTATTCCCTACTTGATTTAAATTTGTGAATTCATGTGGGTTAGAATTAGACGCTTTCAAATTGTGGTCATCTCTCAAGATACAACGAGCAATTTTCCACTATTTTGTGATTTGCACCACTTGACATTTTACCTGCCGTGTGTGTCAATGAAAGCTCGGCTGCCATTGGTCAGTCTTCCCTCCTGAATAGGCCGGGCCCCGCTCAGTAACCTTCCGGTAACAATGGCGTGACCTGAGGGTGTAAACAATGTAAGGAAAGGTCAGGGTTAGGAGTTACCAGTAGGGATCTCTACCTACATGTGTGACCACTGGACTGGACTCACATTGAACAAGTCTGTGGCAGTTATAGCAGTTTGTCACTTGCTAAATCAGAGCTCAGTTTTATTCTACTAATTTTTAGGATTTTAACTCAAAGCCTTGATTGGTCGATAAAAGGTGAGTTTTTTTTTTGTTTTATTGAAAGTATTGTACTGTTCAGTTACTGTATTGTATTGTTCACTTACTGTATTTTAAGCCACTGTTCTTAGCAATTATGAGTCTTTTTGACATCTCAACTGATGTAACATTATAGATAATGTAAACCATTGGCCAAGGCTTAGGGGTGTTTTATTTAGGGAAAATTTTGAATTTTGAGCTTCTGAAACACCGTTTCCTGCATTTTCATGTAAATTTTGCTGCTAGACTCAATATTAGCTTTAAGTTTAATGACATTCTCTATCCATATCTTTACATGCCGATTTTTGTCTGTTGAAAATTTCTGTTTGTCATGTCAGCAAAATTCTGTCAAATGATATTGGAAATGACTGACACTGGCTAGAACAGTCAGCTACTTTGTGTACTAACTCAATAGAGGCAATACTTTAACTTTAAATGACACATTTTTTAAAACCAAGTGTACTGTTATGTAGTTCTTGAATTTCAGGAGTTGGCCTATAGTTTCACAAGTTGACTAAGTCAAAAAAGATTTCACTGAGAGTTATATAGTGTCGTTGTTTTGAGGTCATCTTATGCGTAATGCTGTATACATTTTAGTTTAAAAAGTCACAAGCCATAGAATTAGAAACCTAGATTGTAGCTAAAACGTTAGCACACTGTTGTCTCCCCAAATATGTGTTTAGTGACCTAAGAATCCCCATTCAATTGGGCCATTCATAATATATGTCAAAGGTTATGTACATTCTGGCTTTCTAAGATTTGTTTATTCTCGAGACATACCGATGTCTTGGCTTCCAACGCAAGCACTCCGACTTCTTGTTGACTTTTCTTAAGAAGCATAAGATTCTATCGTAATCCTTAACTTCAAGTGGTTGACACATGTATGCTCGAAGATGTGTTGTGTTACAAAAACGATAGCGTTTAACTAAATGAAAGGTTTGGGTGTTGTGTATCATGTATATTGTTTGTTTTGTTATACGATCGCCCGAAGCCCTTTATGTATTTTCAGGGGCATGTTAAAGAATTGTAGAGCGAAGCAAGTTGGTAGCTGGGTTGGGTTGTCAAGTGTAAATAAAGAATTGTCACAATTGTCAGCATACATTGGGGATTAACAAAGGAGGAAACTATTGTGGGGCGAAGTATGCCGTCCAGGTGCACCTGTGCAGAAAGTGTGTTCTTCGAGCAAATAGGGTTAGGCTCGGGTTGGTTTATAAACAAGCTATTAGTACATGTATCAGTGTGCAGGTGGTCACTAATTGCCAAATATGCTAAGTTAAAGACACCCAAAGTGATTTCAGGGTGGTAAAACTGCATTTTCAAGGTCAATTTGCTGGTCGTTCTTTAAATTGAATCAACCTTAAGGCCACACCAATTTAATTTGTTGTTTCTCAGATTTTTTTCAGAAAAAATATGAAGCGACAGGGTGAAATAAAAAAAGGCCAAGGCACCCCATGTTAGCTGGAAATGTTCCAATATGAGCCATGAAGTGAACATTCTAATTGATTTTGAACTTTCAATGAAACAAAATTGCACATTGTTACATTGATAAATGTTAAGAACTAGCTATATAATATATTTAGGAAGAACAGGACTTTCTTTAAGCATTGGGGCCAAAATACGTCTTTCATTGAGAATTAAATTGCGGTTAATGTAGAACAAAGTTTTTTTTTTTCAAAAACATAAAACAAGGAACAGATGAACCAAGCAAGATAGAAGCTTTTGTTTTCAAAATAGTCTTTCCATGCATCACTAGAAAAGAGCCATCCAGAGAATGTTTTCATTCTGGAGCTTAGCAAGTTGAAGAAAACAACTGTGTTTAACATGCTTCTTAATATCTCAAAACAGATGTATGTTTGAAATATTTCGAAATTCAGGGCTCGAAATTCCTTTTTGGGAATAGGTGCATGCACTGGTGCACCCAAAAATTGGGGGGACAAAAAAAAAATGTGGGTGCACCATATAAAATAAAATACGTAGAATGCTAGCAAAAACTAATTATTTTTCATAAATCTAAAGATTAAAGTACTACGACAATGATTATTATTTGTTTGACACTTGGATGTTAAGAATATGCTGTATAACTTACATGTATGTCATGTACATAAACCTATGCACCAGTGCACCCACAGAAAACACAGCTCCAAATTTGGGAGCACTAAGGTGCACATGCACCAGTATTTTGAGCTCAGCCATTTGATGCAACTGACCCCTTCGTTTTCATCAGTGGTCTGATCCTTCAACCAAAATGATTTTTCTTTTTTTTTAAATCCTTTGAATAACTGAAGCTTTCCCAATTTCCTGTGCTTTGCCTGATCCTCCAGCTATTTGTTACTTCCTGATTAGTTCTGTCCAGTTTTCTGAATGACTGGACATTCCTTAGAAATGAAAGACCCTCAGACATATTGTGTGAGAAATCGGGACAGAGCCCAGGAGACCAGGTATTGTGTGAATCCAGTGGTGTTGAAAAGCAGCTATTATAGAATTTAATTTGGGGCATACGAACTGAAACATGGTATTTGCAGGTAACAGATTAAGGCACCTAAAGTGATTTCAGGACAGTAAGGCCACACCAATTTAATTTGTTGGTTCTCGGATTTTTTCAGAAAAAATATGAAGCGACAGGGCGAAAAAAAATAAAAATAAAAACAGGTCTAGGCATCCTATTATAGGCTTAAATGCTACAAAATGAGCCATGAAGTCAACACAAAAGGCTGGGTTAAAATTTAAACATTGAATTTTGAACTTTTAATCAAACCACTGCAATGATAGATGGGAAAACTGTAACAACTAGGAAGAAAAGGACTTTCCTCAACTGTTGGGGGGCAAAACATGAGCATTTTTCAGTTGATTCAGGACCAGAATCAATTTTTCTTTTTTTTTTGCAAATCAGAAAAAAACGAAGAGGCGAATCCGAGAACTAACAAATTAAATTGGTGTGGCCTAAAACTGGATTTTCAAAGTTTTTCTGGTATTTTTTAAAAAATACTTTAAGTTAGTAATTACTGAATCTACCTTATCCCTATTTAGCATGACTCGTATCTGTGAGGCAAAATGTGATGTACCGTAGCTCAGACTTTAAAAAACGTTCTTTCATACCATAGGCAGGTTCTAACTATTAATGGGTGGTACCCAGAAAATAAAGGGATTCCTCACATACATTGTTTCTTGTTTTTGGCCTATTACAATTTTATGCTTCAAGTACAAAATTTGTATGTATGTAATAAATGATGACAGTATTATAAATCTAATTATGTCATACCTGGGCCGCGATTACGTTCGATACGGGTGTTCAGACCCGTGTGATAACTAGCGGTAGGGCCCGGGGGTTCTTTACGCATACGGCCCGGGCCTTCCAAATGTTCCATAGAACAATTCGAACGCGTTTCGCTCTAACTGCTTGCACCGCTTTCGAAAATTCGAACACAAAATTCGGACGTTGGAATTGATGTTGTTGCATTTTGGGGGTTTAGGGACACCACATTTTCGCTCATTTCGCATTGCAAGGCGTGTTTTCTTGGGTGGGTATGACATAAATAAAATACAACACGGTGTATTCCGCATCACCCTCGGTCCCAGCCCTCGCGCGAGTCGGATTGCCCTCGGCCGAATATACAGAATACCCTGTGTTGTATTCTATATATATCAGACAGAAGTATGGACCAGGTATTTTTGTTTTGCTGCCCTGAAATTGCGTTGGATTTTGTACTGTGAATGACAATTTTGTGCTGCAAATTACACCAATTTATTAATAAGCAAGTAACCCGATTCGCGTTAATTTGCAATTCCTAATATGCTGATCCCGATTTACAGTCTTTGTTTTTTTTTTACAGATTTGATGACCTCCAGTCCAACTACTCCTCTCCTGAGAGGTTACCACCTTTGACCCTTGAGGACTTGACCCCTGACCCCTCAGAACATGCCCTGGATGACCGTGGTTTCTATAGTAACCATGATGCAGTAGCTCCCATTGGTCTGTCGTATGGCAACGTGAGGGCAGACTTTGGTGTTCCCGTGCAGAGAGATATGGTAAGGGTTTTGTCACAAAATACTGTAATTCCTGATTTTTCACTGTACTGTTAGGCCACACCAATTTAATTTCTTGGTTAACGGATTCGCCCTCTTCATTTTTTTCTGATTTGGAAATAAAAATAAAAATTCAGAATCAACAACAAAATGCTCATATTTTTTCCTGAACAGTTGAAAACAGACCCTTTCTTCCTACTTGTTACAGTTATTCCATCTTTCAATGCAGTGGTATCATTAAAAGTTCCAGATTCATTGTTTAAACGTTGAACCAGCCTGGTGTGTTGACTTCATGGCTCCTATCGTACAATTTTGGGCCATAATAGGATGCCTAGGCCTGTTTTTATTTTTATTTTTTTTCACCCGCCCGCTCCATTATTTTTCTAGAAAAATCCTTTAACAAAGAAATTAAATTGGTGTGGCCTTATATTCACTGTTTTCACTGTCACTTCTCTGTACCGTGAACTTATCATTACAGTTAGCAAATAATTCCTGGTTCTGAAGAAACATTTGGTATAAAAAGGAGACAATAATGAATTACTGAATTAGTACACATAGAACTACTGATAACTACTAAGAAACTACTTAAAGTAAAACTACTGGGTTTGACTTATTTTTTGAAGACAGAGGAAGACAAAGGATCCCACTTTTTCCATAATTTGTGGGTTTTTGGATGTTAAGAGGAGAGTAGTTTTCTTTCATTTGTATATGTGTGAAAGTTTGGATAGAATTTGGAAGCTACATCGAAAAGTTCATTTCGTTCATTGCTATAGAGGGTACAATTTGAGATTGTAAAATGCGTTTCGTCTTCCACTGTATTCAATGTACAATGTTTGCAATAATGTAACCACGATGTAAAACAAGATCGTTAGTCAAGCGAACTGAGGCGTGTTTTGTTCCCGAAAGCCGTCCTCGGCGCGGTCGCGGTCGTCGGCCTCCAGTTTCGACATGGGGGACGGGGAAAACGAGCTCCTGAGGAAGAAACTGGCCAAACTGCGGCAGGAGAACACCCAGCTCATCTCCCAGAACCACAAACTGCACACTGACATGGAGAACACCATGTACCAGCTGCACCAGGCTAACAATAAGGTAGGGGGCGCTCATGTACACAGACATGGAGAACACCATGTACCAGCTGCACCAGGCTAACAAGGTAGGGGGGCGCTCATGTACGGGGAGTTTGAAAAGAATAGAAGTCCTTACTTCCATGTACAAGACAGTGCTCAGTCAGATTAGTGTAACTTCTAACACAAGACATTGGACTTACCCAAATTAGTCTGAAAGCTCCTGTTATACAGGACACAACACTTAAGCTCCTGTCCTGTATAACAGGAGCTTTCAGACTAATTTGCATCATCTTGTCTTGACTTGTCTGACTTTTGTTCCTTTTTCGACTTCCAAAAAAAAATTTGTCTTCACTTTATTTGCATATCAATCAACAGGTTGTGTATATAAACCTGCTTTCCCCTCTGGTCTCTCAGTCACTGACGAAAGCTAGTGGATACTAGCTGAAACGTCTGACGTTTTCAAAATCATATCCAGTTGCTTGAGTAACTGTTTTTTGGCATAATGACAGTCTTTGTCATAAGTGCTCATGACACCAAAATATGACCTTAGCTGATTGTAATTAACATAACTAGTATTACCTGGCTAACAGACACATTTACAATAAATATGCACGGTTCTCCTGTTATATTTGAAATTGTAATGCCCTGCCATGGAAAAGTCAGCACAAGCCAGTACTGGCAGGCGATTTATTAGTTTTGCATGTCTGTATTTCTTCCTGAGCTGATGTCACCCTGGGTGATGTCAGCTCTGGAAAAAGCACAGAAATGCAAAAATAAAACACAGAGACGCAAATAGAGATGCGCAAAGTGGGCGATTGGGAAGCTTGCTAGAGTCTCTAAAAATTCACTTTTAAAAGTTCATACAAGCTCAATTCCTCAGTCAACATGATTGGAACAAACTTCCAGTGACTATATTGTATGTATATTGTACACTTCCGATATTTGTATGTATTTTACAGACTTTTTTTGGTGACATTTGGTCTTTAAGTAAGGGGTCTTTTCAACATGGCCAAAACTATTCATGGGTATTACATGACTGTACTCGACAAGTAAATCTCCTTTTCCATCCCCACCAGATGAAGATCCTGACTATGGAGCTGGAGGCTCACAAGGAGAGTGTTCCCTCACTGGAGGACAAGGTCGTCAGTCTGGAGGCAGAGGTCACAGCACACGACAAGGCTTTAAGGTAGACATGGACTTCTAATCTAATGAAAAATATCAATGATTTTTATACCTCTTTGATATCTATTTAAATGTACATAGCTGGGCCGCGATAACATTCGATAACAGTGTTCTGGCTTTCATGGCTTCTATTGAACTACTTGAACGCGTTTTGCCCTAACCATTTGTGCTGCTTTTGAAAATCCAAATACAGAATTCAGACGTTGGAATTCGTGTTGTTGCATTTTTTGGATTAAGGACACCAAATGTTGGCTCATTTTGTGTTGAAAGGCACATTTTCTTGGGTTGGTTTTTGCAAAGTATTGTAGACTTTAAATAAAAATAAAGTTTGAAGTCCTTCTGTACCAGATTGTGAATTATAGGGCAGTGGTAAATGTTTGTTGTTTTTGTTGTTGTTTACCCAGAGAGGCGGAGGAACGTCTGGACGAGGTGCAGAGACAGTTGTCGGACAGAGAGCGAGACGTGAAGAGACTCCAGGCTGAAAACAAAAGCATCAAGGCTGACTTACTGGAGGAGACAGGGGAGAGGAAAAGGTCTGTGTAGCCCCTTCAGATGTGCAGTATTGTTTAAACTAGTGCTGTGTACCTAAACCCACATTTAGGTTCAAGCCCGGATTCAAGTCCGGACTTGAAGGTTGCAAGGTTTAGGTTCCATTCCGGACTTAAGTCTGGACCCAATTAACCAATGGCATAATTATACAAAATTGCATGTTGGCAACATTGTAATGTTGTTTGGGTGAAACTGTGGCAACAATCACATGGAGGCCGACACTTGGCAATGCCTGGAGGCAATGTTTTCTTCATTTTGCAGCCCAGATTTTCTAATCTATGGAAGGTTTTAACTGGTTTTAACTGGTTTGGAATCAAATTGTGTATGTGACTTTTTTTTTGTAGTAGATCTAGAACTGGTTCTTGACTTTTAGTTTTTTTGGACTTGAACCTAAACATTTTTACAAGTCCGGAACCAGTCCAGTGAACCAGTACACAGCACTAGTTTAAACTAAATATATGTGCATTGTGTGCTGACACTTTTTAGTATCTAGGGTTTATAGATAAAGGGAATCAATGTAACAGTACTTGTCTTTGTCCAAAAATGACTATTTGACTATGTGCATAACATGAACCTGTAGAATTTATGGAAACAAATAGTATCCAGATTTTTACTCTGTTAAGTATTTAACAGTTTGTGTGGGTTCTGCTGAATTTTTTCTCTAGATCTGAGAACCAGCGAGACGAAGCTTTACAGAGATTGGAGGAACTTTCTGAAGAGCTGGAGGACTACAGGTCAAAGGTCAAGGAAAAACTAAAAAAGGTAAGAGCCAGTTGCAGCACTTGTCCATTTTTGCCTGTAAAAAAAAGAAAAGTGTAAAGAATTCTTCCTATGGATTTTCAAGTGTTTTTCCGTAACAACAAAATGTGATTTAATTTTTAAAAACTTCATAACTGTATTTGGCACTGTTGAAAGTTGGTTATTTTAATGTTTACCAAAGGAAAACATTATTGTTTTTGCTCAGTTTCTTCTTCTTCCATTCCAAACAAATAAGGTCAATGACCTGAACCAGACATCTGTCACCATGGTAACTAGTGTTGGGTTACATCATGTTGCAATTTTATGGCAGGAGGACTTAGTCTCTTGTTTATTATTTATTATTGTGCGAGATATTATTAAATTATCACCATATATATATATAATTATAATAATTATATAATCGATATGTATTGAATGTGTTTGAGTCAGAATTAACAGAGCAGACCTTATGCGCAGCAGATTTTCTATTAGAGTTTGTTTCTGTTATTGTTGGTGAATTAATGTCCAGTTTGCTAGAGTTTTGAGGAATTAGAAGTGGTGTGATGCACAATAACCCGTGTGTGTGTTAACTGCTCCCCCTAGCACCAGTTGACAGAAGAGCAGCTGCGGGACAGCCTGCTCCACTCAGACCGTGAGCGGGGAGAACTGCTGGATCGAGCAGCCTCGCTGGAGGGACAGGTCAAGGACCTGCAACAGCAGCTCAAGTATGTACAGAGTTCCTTTTTAAGTCTCTCTTTATTCAATTTTTACAAATAAACAAAAATAAAGAATGGCATGGCAGATTACAACTACATGTACATGTAAGACACATTGGTACCACAAAATCAAAACGTAAAAGTCGGAAACAGTGCAATTACAATTATAATACACCCCTATTGTCCATATTCACTTGTAACGTCGCTGTTTGCTTATTGTAAGTTTTCCCAACCTTATTGTAGTTACCTTGTCTGTATACAATTACAGTTTTGAGAAGGAAACAAAAGATATTACAGCTAGCTGACAAACTCAAGGAATACATGTGTATTTGATGTGATTTTTAATGTTCTATTGTTTTGACCTCTTTTACTGCGAGAGTAAAATAATGGTAGTTGTGTGCTATACTTTCGTATCTTAGGTCATAGAGACTATACCACTTTCATAGTCATCTATGTATATCATGTACATGTAATTGTTAAACCAGATTTGCTACCAACAACACAGTAAAATGTAGCAAAATTGCAGGTATTTGTAAAATCTGGAATGTCTACTGTATTTCCCCCAGGAGGTTACAGAACGAGGGAACAGTTGAGAGAACATCTAAGACAGACCTTGAGTCCCAGAACCTGGAGATGCAGCGGACAGTCAGCAGACAGGCACACAGGATCAACAGGCTGGAGAGTGATCTGGGAACAAAGGTTGGGTGAAAATATTCATATATCATCTTAGCTTTTGTGTTTGAATTAGATTCACAGCAAGTCTTTCAGTTGTGCACTTAGTACACAACATACTGTAATTATGGGTTCACCACACCACGAAGTGGTGTGGTGAAACCATATTGCTTTTTCTGGTGTTTCTTCTTCTTCTCCTCCTCCTTCTCCTCCTGCCATTTTTTAAATGGATTCAGCTTCTTCATTTTAGGGCCCAAGGTCCTGAAATTTGGTATGGAGGTACAGTGGGCAAATACCCCTAGGCGTTTTTTAAATTATTGTGATACAGGCTTTTTAGAATGGTTTTATTTGAGTTTTTTGGCTGTGTTATAGCAAATGTATTACTGTGTTAGTATGCCGTGTTTACATGTCTGGGCATGAGTCATCACAATGGAATGCAGGGCATCAACCAATAGGCATGCAGCTTTCCTCTATACTTCTTGCTGATTGGCTGTTGGGATTTAACTTGATTAACACCTGCACAGAGATTTCCATACTGACAGTATGTCTTTATTCAAGTGTTTTGGTAGGTATTTCAAGCTTTTCTGCTCCAGCATTGGAATGCGGGGCATGAACGTTTTTTTATTTATTTTGAAAATCAACAGTTTGCATTATGCAATTAAAAATCCTAACCAATAAAGTAGGGAATAGCTATCCAACTGTTGTTTTAGTTGTATGTTACTTCATATTATAGTTATATCAATGTAAATCATTGTTTTCCCTTGTGTTTCTCATTCTTTCCCTGCCATGACGTCGTAAAATGTGGTGAACCCATCGCTGTATTTGCTCCAAAGCAAATATTGGCCTTTCTAGTTATATTTCAGTCCATACCATGGTATGGATGAAATATATTGTGTTCTCTCATGTTTCTTCTTCTCCTGCCAAACAGTCAAAGGGATTCAACTCCGCCATCATTCAGCCAAATGACTTGAAATTTGGCATGGAGGTAGAGTGGGCCAATACCCCCAGGCGTTTTTTTCAATTTTTTGATAAATGCCTTTGAAAAATTTTTATGAAGGTTTTTTGGGGCATTTTTCGCCAAAAAATGGATTTTTGGATCCTGAGCCCTGGTTTTACAACCAAATGATCTGAAATTCGGTATAAGGGTACCTTGAACATGTGTCTACAGAATAGCAGTCATATATTTGGCATACACCACTTCCAAATGACTCATTTGGGGGACTTTAATGGCTCTTTTCAGCAAAAAAAGGGCCAAAAGTGCTATACCCGTTCCATGTTCTATCTAAAGAATGGCCTGTTCCATCTGCCGTTGGCCATGGAACACATGTTCCATTGCGGGTTACCTGGGGTCACATTGCACGCAAGTCGTGCGTAATGACCCACACATTCAATTTTATGTGCCTAAGACCTTCAAAATGTATCAAATCTCATCATTGTTAGTATTTGCATACCTGTAATAAGATTAGTAAAGCTTTCGAGATTCAATGTGCTTGTTCTTGCATCTTTGTTCTCACTTACATAGCTACTATATAATTCATTTATTTGAGAATCTTTGCCAGTTTTACACTGGGGTAAGTTTGGAATAGTCCACTTTTGCGTGGGAGGGAGATGGACTGAAATATGCTGTATTTGCTCCCAAGCAAATGTCGGCCTCTCTAGTTCCTGATTTTTTTTACTGTACCATTTTGTTCACTGTTTTCACTGCCACTTCTGTCACGTGAACTTATCATTACAGTTAACAAATGATTCCTGGACTTTCTCTTTCCTGCACCTGTCGCCACCATGAAAATATAGTTCCGTGAACATGTAAATTTTTCTCAGACCGTGAACTTTTGCTACCATGAACATTAAGTGAATTACAGTTAGTATGCATGTGTTACTGTTGAATTTAATATTATGTACTTGTATCATAGAGCTTGAAGGTAAAAATGTTTAATGCAACTTGGAATAGTAGTTACTTACTTGTGCTACTGATTAAAATGCAAGCTATACACACTGGACTTACAAATGTAGCGTTAAAACTGAGGACATGAAAATTTTAACTTGTTTCTGGAAAAAAAACACCCAGATAGACATGTGAATCTACTGGTCTTATATGTGTGTGAGGGATCATTTTATTTCTGGGACTAAGTCCAGTAAATTAACCCCACACCAAAAGAAGAACAGACTGTAGAATAATAACAGTTTACTTACAGTAGATTCACACATCTGTGTGTTTTTTAAGGAACAAGTTGAAATTTCACATTTGAGGCAATGTTGTATGTATCCAACAAATGCAAAGAAAACTCAGTGTACGCAGCAAAAAAAAAACCACCAAAACTTGCCGGTATTTTTGTCCAGGAACAAGAGAACACAGACCTGAAGCTGCTGTCCAGCCGTCAGAAGGAGAAGCTGGCCAAGTGTCAGTACGAGGTGGAGCAGAGTCAGTCTGAGCTCAGGAGACTGGAGGCCATGGTGCAGAGGATACAGGAGAAATCACATGTCACATTCACGGTGAGATTATATAAACTTAGCAGTTAGCAAGAAATCTAAGATTTCAGACAGAGTCAGTCTGAGCTCAGGAGACTGGAGGCCATGGTGCAGAGGATACAGGAGAAATCACACGTCACATTCACGGTGAGATCTTTTTTTTTTAAATCCAATTTTAACATCCTTTTTTCCCGAAACGGGGGTTAGACGTGCTTGCATCAAATGCAAGTCTTTTTTGGAGCAAGATTTTTACGGCTGGATGCCCTTCCTAACGCCAATCCAAACCCTAGTAGAGCCCAGGATCCCTGTAACTGAGGGGGAAAAATAAGTGTAAAGTGCCTTTTCCAAGGGCACTATGGGTGCATGCCCGAAAATGTCTGGGTCCAACCCTGGGGATTGAACCTGGGTCCCCTTGCTTGACAGTGGGGTTTCTCTATCCACTACACCACACAGACGCCACTAAAACTAGTAAGTAGAACATTCTTCTAGCAGTTTGAGAGGTAGGAACACGTACCTCTAAATTTTCGATGTCAACTGTACACCTTGATCACGGAGTGACCTAGTCTCACAAGAACATTTTAACATGTTAACATTTGCATATTTCTGTATCTGTATAGCCGGTATAACCGCCCTTCGGTGTAACACACCAGCTTTGCAGGCACGCGGTGCGGCGGCAGCTAGCTATATCACACCGAACGGCTTGTTACACTCAATCTTTGCACATTTAATTGCAGGAGTTGTTTAAAGCTTTCTAGTAATGATGCCCCTACTGTGCTTGGTGGCAACGAGTTCCAGTCTACGATAGTGCTGGGGAAATAGTTTTTGAACACCTTAATTCTTGGTTGATAACTCTGATATTTGTGACCCCATACAGCCCACCAGTGACTCCGGGTTCAGCCAGCGGCACCGTGATGGAGACTCCACCAGCCCAGACGAGGCGGACGGGACCGTGTCTCCCAGCAGAGCAACTGTCGCTGATCTCAGGTGCAGGGGGACAAAAAGTTTGGGGAGGGTGGGCATAACACGAAGTCTGTCTATGATAATTATATATTGATAATTGTTAAAGATTCAGCAAACGTACACATTAAACAAAAATAAAAATGATGAAAATACATTGTTCCTATCTGGACTTATTGGCTTTTAAAGATTTTGCCCAAAGGTCCCCTACAGTTCCAGAACAAACCCACATCACTTATTCCTGACAAGAAAAACTATCCGTCACCAAAAAGTCAAGACCATAGCATGACCATAGAAGTTCTGTAATACCAAGGTCATCCACCAGAAGGCCCATATTTGACGTTGACCTTCGTCTTTCTAAGACTTACCAGCATACCAAATATCATCACAATCCATAAAGGCGTTATAAATGTGCAGAAACACAAACACACACACAGACACGGCAAAAACAATACCGACCTCAATTTTTCATGGAGGTAAAAACGCAATATCCTAGGTTCTACCAATTCTATGAAACTATTTTCAGAAGTAGAACATCTGATTCACTGTTTCTGTGTCTAATCCAGACTGAAACTTGCCATGAAGGAAGCAGAGATCCAGAAGCTGCAGGCCAGTCTGGCCTCGCTGACCGCTGCGGCCGCGTCCGGCCAGCGCGAGGCTATCGGACTGGGTGACAGTGGACGCATGGACGGACTGAGGAAAGAACTCACAGCCATCATCGAGAGGAGTAGACTAGGTATGGAGAAAACACTAAGTGATAAAATTTGATAATTTTTTTCAACACACTCAAAAGTAACTCACCTCAATCTTTTTTTCAGTCACTCTTTCCTTGACCTTCTTTAGGACACATGACTTGAGTAATGAATCATAATTACCTCAGGTAGTGTATATCGGCCCCTGTCTCGGTTGAGTGTCAGCTGGTGGCTCTACTGTTTGTAGATAGCCTCTTTTTTGTCGAAGACTTACATGTAGTGTTGTTCAGAGTTCTAGGCTAGTGGACACTACATTGTAGGTTAGGCTAGTCAGGTCACTGTTTGATTCCTTGCATTCCTGGCTTAGAAAGTCGTAAGGCACTTTACACGGTTTTCCCTACTCCAACCAGTTGTAAAATGGGTGCCTGATATCGGCTAGGGAGGCAAAAGGTGGTGGAAAGAGAGGGCTCTGCTTTACAATACTGTACCTACATGTAGATAGGGCAGATTAACAACCCACTGCCCCTACAGCCTCAAAAAAGGCTATGGAACTACCTTTACCTTTTAACCAAGTCTTGTCTGTAGTTTATCCCTACTCAGTATAATGTTTTCATGAGTAATACCAAAATGTAAATCTGTTTTTTTTTTCATGTGCACAGTCCAGTCATAATTGCCCACAGTAAATGTTGTCCCTTGTTAAACATTTAACAAGTGGTTGCAAATAAAGGACTTTGCTATTCTGTCATTCACCAACCTAATGAACTTATTTACAGAGTTCTGACGTGATTTTACAGGTGACAGGAAGTCTCAGGAGTTGGAGCACATTATTGGTCGACTGGAAGATGAGCGCAGCAAACACGCCTCCAAATTACTCCGACTGGAGGAACAGATTGCTGACAAGACTGCGCAGGTGGGATAGTTTCTCAGGGTAGGGAGGCCCACACCTCTTTCGGCACCAGATGTGCCATGTTCAGACTTCAATAAAAATTTTTAGGGGCCATTTGCGGTGATTCTATTAATATTGCCGGAATAAGCGTTAAAAGTTGACCTTGCAGTTCAATTTTCACATCTTTCCGCCCGCGCAATCCGGAGTTATCGCGGTTTTAGAATCGTAAAAAAGCACCCGCGCGCCCATAGTTAACGCGCCGCCCCGGCGTGACCCAGAAAAATACGCCGCGGCGATCCACTTCCGGGTGTCACCCGCCCGACGGCTTAAATAGAACCTGTTTTTTTGATTCGTCGGCGCCTTTTAGTAAACTCAAAAACAACCAATCAGATGAGCTGTTCCGAAAGCTAACACCCTGGGCCGCATCATATCGAGGCTGCAGCGAAATGGAGCGGGAATTTCAGGGTGAAAATTCAATAGGTAAGGAACACGTCCCCGTATTTCTGCCCTATTTCTGCCATCGTTAAATTTTATGAACTGCAGGTTTTACTAGCGTCAGATAACATATCAGGGAACATACTGACGGAATTTTGTGGATTTTGTAGCCAAAATGTTCGCGCGCCTGCCGAGGAAAGCCGGCGGTCACCTCTACGGCTGGACGCACTCTTCCCAGCCGACCCTCCCCCTACTGCGCCGTGGTTTCAACGCACATAGCTCCCGGTAACTATGGCTTCTAAAACATCTGTATGGCAGATTTTAGGCAACGAAATGGTAGTTTTGATAGGAGGGGAAGCTCAGCTTTATTTGAAGTGGCGTTAAATATCGATGATTTATGATTTTCCACCCATTGTTTCATGGGGGAGGGGGGCATACATTTGTACAGTGTTCATACTGTGACTCTTAAATTTTTTTTATGTCGTGCGATATAATTCCATACAATTATATACATATAGAGAGAGACCAATTTTATCACTAACTAGTGTAGGTTTTATCACAGTTTTGACTGCAATATTTTAATTTTAGAAAGGTAGAATATTTTTAGAGATTCTACTTGATGTGTTGTGTACTTGTGTATGGATTTTAAGGAGTTTATTTTGATGTTACAGGTATACATTTCTGGACCCTTTGGGCCCTGTTGCAATGCTGACACTGACAAACCGGGACTTTTTGGAGTTGCATTACACAAGTCTTAATTTGAAAAGACTTGTCAAGTTGTACATGCAATCAACATGGAATTCAGTCATGCAGACGTACTACATGACAAACAGGAAATCCTTCTCAGTTGGCCGCGGGCATTTGGAGGGATTGACACTACAGATTGTACTGCGAAACAGTTGGAGGCCAAATGCAAGACGGTGGTCACAGAGTACTGCAGATTGGCAAAAAACTACAATGCAAGACGTAACAGAGGAGGCAGCCAACAGTGGGACAAGTTACAAGGATTTTTGGATGCTGACTTTAGATGGAGAAAAGCTGTTCCTTCAAAATCTTTCAGCTTACACTGTAGTGGCCCTCCATGCAGCTTCAACCCGAATGGAGTACAAGCACCACCCATGTACCCTGATATCCCCCCTCCAAGCTTACACTGTAGTGGCCCTCCATGCAGCTTCAACCCAAATGGAGTAAAAGCACCACCCATGTACCCTGATGTCCCCCCTCCAAGCTATGAGGAGGCCATGAGGTCAAGCCCTGTGAAAGTTTATTCCAATAGCCTTCCAGCTCTCAGTAACATTACTAACAATAGCATGAGAAAGCCACTTTCAAAATCAAACCTTACAGAAGTGCAGCTGAAAAGAAAGGCACAGAGACTTGAAAAGACCAACAAAGTTCTGAGAAACGAAAATGATGGTTTAAAAAAGCTGGTTGGATCACGTTTAAGGGATGTTGCCCAGGAACGAGATAAGGCTGTGACTGCAGCTAACCTGAAGGTACAAAAGATTGTAGAAGCGAG
The DNA here is from genome assembly GCF_001625305.1 of Branchiostoma belcheri. Taxonomy (NCBI): domain Eukaryota; kingdom Metazoa; phylum Chordata; class Leptocardii; order Amphioxiformes; family Branchiostomatidae; genus Branchiostoma; species Branchiostoma belcheri. The sequence continues at coordinate 6,902,846 of NW_017804242.1, read as the reverse complement.
CCAGAGGAAGTTGAATATCGAAACCAGCAAGCTCCGAAAGAAAGTTGAAGAGAATATAGAACTTAAGAACAAATGGAAGACATGTGCAGAAGAGTTGATGGATGCATGCAATGAAAACAATAAAGAGACTGAAAAAGAAAAACAAGCCTTGGAGAGAAAAGTTGAGCGACAACAAGCCAAAATGAAAGAACTGAGAGAAGAGTTGAAGACAGAAAAGAAAAGACTGCAGAAGGCTGAAGGGAAAGTGACAAGTCTGCAAGACAGGATTGAAAAAGCGGAGGAAAATTTGGAGCAAGGGCAGGAAGCGGCAGAAGTGTTTTATGAAGGTATCATAGAGGAGTTAAAAAAACAGGCTGAAAGGTCAGCTGACAGGGAAGAACACTTGCAGAAAAGGGTACAAGAACTGAGTTCATTAGAGACTAGGTATGGACAGACATATACCGCCCAGGTCCGCCTTACATACTATCACCTGCTGACATTAGGGGTGTCTAGCAACATTATCCAGGAAGTGGTTCAATCTGTCCTAGACAATCTCACAAAAATCAACATGGACAGTGTCACATTACCTGGACGAACAACAGCACAAAGGCTCAAAATAGAAGCTGGACACTTAGCAACAATTAAAGGCTTAAAAGAGTGGGAAAGGCGAGGAAACAAAGAAGTTGCATACCAGTCAGACCACACGACAAGAGGACAGCTGCACTGGCTGTCACATAAAGTGATCCTAAGACAAGAAGGAGAAGATCAAAAGGACAGGGTTTTTTCATTGGCAATTGCTCCAGTCTGCAATGAGACTGCAGATAAAACTGTACAACATCTGATGGAAACCTTTGAGGAGATGGGAAAGGTGGCAGACACCATAGGAATAGATGGCAGTTTTGTTAATGTCTCTGCCATAAAAACGCACATGAAGGACAGAGCAGTAGTGGAACAGAGAGTGACAAGCCTGCTGGAAGACATGAAGGAGTCCAATTTGGAATCAAGCACAGAATGGAATAATCTAACTGCTGAAGAGAAGGCAAGAAGAAAAAAAATCCACCCCTTCACATGTGCAGCCCATAAGGTGCAAAATACTGCAGAGGCTATGAGTACAGCTGCACAAAAACACCTTAATTATGATACCAACCACTCTAGCCGACATAATATGGTTGGCGGAAAAGCTCACATCTATGCCACAGATAAGTTGATTTGTATGGAATCCAAGAAGGAGTATTGCGAGGGCAAGGAGCTTCGAGGTTTCTCCCTAGCCCACGAAGAACTTGACTCATCTTGCCAAAAAACTTTTTCGGCCCATAGTGGGTAATAGATTTCTTGCATTTTACCACAATGCCATACCTTGTATTGCAGGGAAAGAGTTAATCACATTGTATTTAACAGATAAGAAGATGCAGAAAGGCACATTGAATAGATTAGAACAAGCTGTATATAGCGGATACATGGATCCCAAAGTGGTGTCGGAAGAAAGGGCTTATTCCATTGTATATTATGAGGTTTTATTACCATTGTATGATAAGTCTATTAGAGCCAGCACTCCAATTGCCATGAATGAATACTACCAGGTAGTGTATGACAAGTTGATTGAATGGAGTGATGATGTACAGCCCCTCTTTGAGGGGTCAGATCCATTGTGGGGTGGGGGGCGAGACAAGAACTTAGAAGAACACATGCGGCAGATCCGTCAACCTGATGAGACAGATGCCTTGACAAAGGCTACGTTGCAGGAAATGTGTAAGGCTGGGGCTAAAAAGCTCAAAGATCATGCGCATGAACACATGGCTGGTGGAGTGTATGAAAATCCTACAGAGGATCAAGTGGATGCGGCCAAGTTGATCGGAGATGCAACTAATCTAAGAATCGAGCAGGACTTTGGAATACTGGCACAACAGCAGGTCGTCAGCCCCTCGGCAAATCCGCTCACACATTCATGCATGGTTCGGTGTAAACAAGACAAGCCAGCAAGGTGGCTTGCCAGCCAACCGAGTGAAGATCAAGAAAAACTCTGTGCTACGGCCAGAAAAGGAGCCATTAGGTTAAAAAAAATGTGGGGAACTAAAGAGGAACAACTAAGAAAGATGTATGAGGAGGAGCAACCCAGGAGAACTGAACGAAAGAGGAAACGACAAGCCAGGGAGAAAAGAAAGCAAGACAAGAAAAGACAGATGGTAGAAACACTATCCAAAAGTGGACTTATAACAACGTGTAGTAGAATAAGAAAAATGAAAGGCCCGGAACTTACCCTCCAGCTGCAGCTCTGGGCGGAGTTGCCCAAGCTAGGACTTGAGATCAGAGGCGGGGACAGAATACAAAACATCAGTAAGTTAAAAGTACAAGAAAAAAAACATCTGCTAATACAACTTGCAGAGGAGAATCCCGGTGTAGGTGAGGATGTGGAGGATTACCTCCCCCTCTCGTCTGTACAGGTAGATGAGGACGACATTCCTCTTGCTGTGCTTACAAATGATGATGATGATGATGATATCCCATTAGCAGCTCTAGCTGAGGATTGGTATGACTCAGATGAGTCTGACATGGCTGTGGAATAGTTCAGCCAGTCAGCTGGTAGGAATTCTACAGTTCTATGTAACATTTAGGGGGGAGGGGGGTGCACTAAAGCAGATAGTCATGACTCTTAAATTCTATGTATAATACATAGTAATTTCATGAATTATTGTAACTGTTACCCTTATTGATATACACTGGTCTTCCAGTTTCCTGGTTCCAGATTCTCTTTATTGTAAAAGTTGAATGTACAGTGTTACTACAGGTGTTCAATGGGGGGGGGGTTGAGTAAAGCATATTAGTATACTATATATATATATGATATTCATATAACATCCATTGTAAAATACATCATTAAGCTAATGAATTGTAATTGTTACCCTTCTTGTCATGTACTAGTTCTTCAGTTTTCTGGTTACAGATGCTGTCTTCACTTTGAATATACAGGCTAAAATCATATCCTCCTTGTTCGATGGGGGGGGGGGGCACACACCATTACAGGTGTCCATTTTTGAAGGTCATGTAATGTATATTGTTCAAGTTGGTAATAAATTGACTTAATATGTTTTACAACTTGTTATTTTGTGTTACTGCACAAACGTTATATCATTGTAATGCTGACATAAGTGAATATTTTGGCATTTCTTAGTGTCTTGTGCAATTGCGCAATCAAAGGGGGAGGGGGGCGGCATATGGCATATGAAAGTATTTTCAGCTGCATATTCTGGACTTAAGGAGGCTGGCAGAACCTTGCAAATTTATCAGATGATTGTAGGGGGCAGGTACATTGGCTTCATAAATTATAAGATCACTGAAAGCTTAAATGGCTTGTTGGATATGACTTAAATATGCTACATCATTAACTTTAAGCCACTATGCTGGGAACCTAATTTGCATAAAATTAGCATAAATAGGCCACAAATCTTAATTTTTTTATTGCTGATGGTGATTGAGTCAAAACTCTATCAAATGGCGCAAACCGCACCCTTCTAGGACTTTAAATAAAAAATTCACTTTTTTAGGCTTTGGGATAATTTTAGATTAGCCTTAACTATGGGGTCAATATGCTCTGGGAAGCATGTTTGAGGAGACAATTTTTTGTCTTCCCGATGTCGCAGGCAAGTCAAATTTTCAGGACATACAGAACCCACCACGTTCTGCCTGAAAATCAATAAAAAAGGCTAAATAAGTGTCATAAACAAAAATAAATGCCTACGAAAAATGGTATTTATAGCCAGATTTGTGCATGGGCCTCCCTACTCAGGGTCCAATTTAGAAAATGAAGTGTAAAACTGTAAAGTTCAGTCTGCAAGAAAGACAAAAGCTGTCTAGTGTCCTGCAATTAATGATTACCTATTGAATTGGGTTCCAAGCAGTAGAAAATAAATACAGTACATACATCAGAAGTCAGATAATTTTCTATTTCCATGCTTTCTATACTGACTCTATCAAAATGTTAAACTGCATAATTCAGCTGCGTAATTTTTTTACATCGTATTATTAGACTGCAATGTTGTGTGTCAATTTGCAAATAAACCATTTATAAAAGTTGTGTAAAATAAGATTAAAAACTGTGCATTTCTCAGTTATAAAGCATGCGAAGGCTGTGCAACATCTTTTTTAGATCAAGATGTTCGTGTAACTACCTGTGGCTATGCACTTGTAGATAACCACATACACAGCTTTTGCACAAGTTTTAACCTCATGGCTTTTACGTAGCTTTCAATTGCAATTTACACGTTTTTTGCTCAAGAAATAAATGAGTTAAAACAATGAGTAAATGCGTGGGAAGGGAAGTTAATCAAGATCTGTACTGTTATAGACTGATGTATTTCTTGTTATGTCATGACATTGAGCTACTAAAAGTACAATGTAGTTTAATGAGAAATGTTACACACATGTATTGACTGTTCAGGTGACGTCACTAGAAACCAGACTCTCCCAGAGGACAAACCGGTACAGCGAAGCTCAGAAAGAACTAGACGAGAAATGTGAAGAAGTCGCTACATTGCAGAGAGAGGTTAGTATAATCATGACATCGGTGCCAAATATATCCTGGCAGCCGTCGGGAACCCCGCCAGTCTCCGTCCAGGTCCCGTACGGTAGCGCCAAAAAGCAGACCGAAAACGCGCCGAGCTGGCCCCTTTCTCAAATTGCGACCTAGGCTTAAGATATGAAAAGAGAGGTCAGTTAAAATTTGCTCCTCAAAATGCAAGAAATAGCATTTCACAGGGTCATGATTTCAAATTTTTCCTCCTAAGACTGCTGTGCCTCCGGTATGATGCCTCATGTCTCCAGTACTCAACATGATGTTAACTTATGTGAAATGAAGTTGAGATGGAAAAAATTCAGGCTTTTTAGACTCAATTAACTTCATTGGTTTTTGCTGAGGAATAAACTATGGAGTGTTGGTTATGTGCTGGTTTCTTACAACTCTTATTGACACAGATGTTTGTGTTTTTGCTACGTATACCAAGTACCCATCAATACGTGCACTGCAGTGCCTGTCCTTGGTGCTGAAATGGCAATTCACCAGTGCATAGTGCCTTGGTTTGACAAAATCTACTGAAAATGAAATGCTTTTATTAGTTATTTGTGGTCATTTGTCTTATTACTCCTTCTAGCTGCGTCAGAAGAACTCGCAGATCTCCATGTTGGAAGGACAGCTGGACGAGAAAGTACTGTTCCACAGACATGTCAGACCGCAAACTTTTGTTACCGCGAACATAGAGTACTTTTGTCTAGTGATTTTCAGTACTGCACTTCTGGAAAGACAAATATTTTTGGCAATTTTCAAAACTCCTTCTTCTGGTTCTACATGTAGCTACAACAGTAGAACTCGCAGATCTCCATGTTAGAAAGGCAGCTAGTGCTGGACGAAAAAGTACAGCTCCACAAACATGTCCATTTTTCTCAGATTCCAAACCTTTGCTACTGCAATCATACTAGGATGATTTTCAGTACAACACTGTACAATGTACTTCTGGATAAATATTTTTGGCAATTTTCGAACTCCTCCTTGTTCTAGCTACGACAAAAGAATTCGCAGATCTCCATGTTGGAAAGACAGCTGGACGAGAAAGTATCTTTTATTAGTTCAACAAAGATGTCCATTTTTCTCAGACCGCGAACCTTTGCTACTGTGATTTACAGTGCAACACTGTACATTGTACTTCTGGATAAATATTTTTTAAACTTGTTCTAGCTACGACAGAAGAACTCGCAGATCTCCATGTTGGAACGCCAGCTGGATGAGAAGGTGGAGGCCTTCACGCTGCACGCCACCAAACTGTCGGAGCTGGAGGAGGAACTACGGGAGAAGAGCGCCACGCTCAACAGCCTCCGCGCACAGCTGGAGGAGAAGGACTCGGAGCTGAGCCAGTCCATGGCCTCATCCTCTCGCATGAAGAACCTTCACACGGAGCAGTGTAAGGAACTGGAGGGGCAGATTGAACTGGTAAGTGACTAAGCCACAGCAATTTATTTTTATGGATGACAGCAGTGCGCACATTGATTTTTGCCTGATTTAACAAAAAAAATTGTTGTCCAACGGTGGACATCATGCCGAACATGGGCAAAATGTTGTAAACCTTCATTGGCTCAGAGGTCGTCAACGATCTAGCAAACTTAAGGCACAATTGCTCACGTTTGATGGCAAGTGTTGGCACTTGGCAGTGTAAGGTGTTCCATTGTGTATGACTAATTTTTTGTATAGCTGTTAATTGAGATGTGTACACATCGTACAAGAACAGGTGATACAGGATTAAAGACCTCGGTTGTAATACTTATAGGATGACATTGTTTTTGTCACCTCAGTTCTTGTTTAACAAGGTTTATGATCTCAAAAGTTGAAAAATTAATGTAGGAATCTTGTTTTATTAGCCCCTCTTGTTTTTTGCCTCAGCTCATGGCTACATGTAGTTCTTCCCAAACATTATCTATCACTGTTATTATAGATACGTCAGTAACAAATATTTAATGTTTACATTGTATGTTTTTTTTGTTTTTTTTCCAGCTCCAACAGCGAGTAGAAGAGAAGATGATGTTGTTGCGTGAGTCAGAACTGATGGTGGACTCACTCCGAGGGGAGATGTCCCTGAAAACTGCACAGATAGAGCAGCTACAGGTGTCTTTGGAGGAAAAGTCCAAGGTAACGTATCACTTAGCAAGCTTAAGTTTTAACTAGAAAATAAATTAATGTAAATTTTGCAAGGCCAATGCATATTGTTTACCTTCACATGGTCTACAACTACATGTACTGTTTTGTTTATTCTTTCTCAAAAAATGACCAGCCCCTCTAACTCTGTCCTGCCACTTGCTACATAATGTATCCAACACCATAGGGTGACAACTGTCTGGTCCAGGTCATTGACCTTTAAGATATTTGTTTGGGGTATAAGAAGAAGAAACAGCAAAAACAATATGTTTTCCTTCTGCGAAGGTAAACATGATAAAGATTGAGATTGAACATTATGAACTGATTTTTTTTACCAGCAGAAGAAAATGAATTTCATGTTGTCTAGTACAATTGTACTAGTACCGGTACAATAGCTCAATTGGTAGAGTGCTCGCTTTGTAACCGGGAGGTCGTGAGTTCAAACCCCGGCTGGGTCATACCAAAGACTTTAAAAATGGTACACACTTCTTTCTCTGCTTAGCACTCAGCACATATGAGAAATAGTGTGGGAAGGTCAAACACACAGCACTACCAGCGGACTAGCCCCCTGCTGTAGTGCCTTGCACAACTGTGTGTCGCCCAGGGGCTACAGAAATGGATATGGGCACCACCTTACGCTCTGCATAAGGGCACGGGAGACCTTTCCTTTCCTAGTACATGCTGTCCTTTGAAAACACACATTATCTGCCTGACGTACTAGGAGCTGAACAGGGAAGCGAGACAGAACCAACAGGCACTGAAGTCCCTGGAACAGCAGGCAGCCGACGGGACCTCACGGGTCAGACAGATGGAGACTGCCCTCATGCAGACCAGGGAGGAACTGCAGGCATACGTGACCCAGCTGGAGGACAACAAGAAACAACACGACAGAGAGGTGGCCAAGAAGGAAGAGGAGGTAGGGCCACGTTTTAACCGTCTTATATGGACCTCTTATATGGACATCCTCCACAGATTCCAAATCTAATGTGAGCGGGCAAAAAAAAAACAAGGCAGGTCAAAAAAAACAAGGTTCCTACAATTTAAAAGTTCGATCATTGTACAAATGGTTTTGATTCAATGGGAACATCACATATACACAGCCAGCATCACATATCACTGCATCAAAGTAAGAAACAAAACATTAAATCAGAGCCTTCTCTTGTCTCTTCTCTTCATAGTTATCTGCCATCCACCTTTCCGGCATGGAAACAGGCATCTTTGCCCATTTTCGGCATTGTGACCACTGTCAGAAGGCAACAATTTTTTTTTTTCAAAACCAGGCAAAAATTAATGCGCGTGCTGATGTCATCCATAAAAATTACTTGCTGTGGCCTAAATATGACACTTAACGCTCTACAGTTGAAGAGGCTTCAGAAGCAGCTCCAGCAGAGCAGGAGGGATGTTGAGGAGAGGGCGGGGCACATTGTGGAGCTGGAGAGAACACTGGACCACAGACAGCAGATGTTACAGCAGAGCAGCAGCAGGATAGAGGAGCTAGAGGATGGGCACAGCAACATGGAACAGCAGGTTTGTAGCTGTTAATGGGGAACAGCAATGTTTGTATATTAGTAATAGCAGTGGCACAGCAGTGAGACAGCAGAAGGATAGAGGAGCTGGATGATGACCACAGCAACATGGAACAGCAGGTTTTTAGCTGTTGATGGGGATCAGCAATGTTTGTATATTTAGTGACAGCAGTGTGAAGCAGCAGGATAGAAGAGCTGGAGGATGGACACAGCAATATGGAACAGCAGGTTTGTAGCTGTTGATGGGAACAAGCAGCAATATAAGTGACCTGAAGGATGGGTACAGCAAAATTTGAACAGCAGGCTTGAAGAAATACATGTAGGTGGGGAACAGCAATTTCTATATTACTGACAGGAGTGGGACAACAACAATGTCATGTAAGATCTGCTGGAGGATGGACACAGCAACATGGAACAGCAGCTTTGTAGCAACTGGTGGGGAACAGCAAACTTGCTCTCTTTCCTCCAGTCAGTGGACATAGATTTCTAGCTCTGGGGAACCATTTTAGAAATTCAGGCCAGTCATGGAAACTAGAAAATGCACATTTTGTAGTGGGACTATATCTGCCACTGCCTGTAACAGTTTTTACAAAGTTTGTACAAAATAATTGTTTTTTCCTTAGCTGTCCAAGTTGGAGAGGGATCTACAGAGACAGAAGTCGTCCACAGCAGATGAGATGAGGGACATGGAGGGGAAACTTCACCAGGCATGTCGGGACCTGGAGTCAGGCAGACAGCAAGTCCAGGACCTCACCAACACTATCAGGTACTACCACGGCTGGCAGCCTGTCTATTTTTTTTCACAAAACAAGGCTCATGGGAGCCACTTAAATGTACAGCCAGTAAGAACAAACCTTAGACTTAAAAAGTTTGATACCACAAATAGCTACAATGGTCTATGTCTCCTTTTATTTGGCATATGGAAAGACACTGATGATTATGTTTACATGTATATCGATTTATCTTACTTTAAAGTTTCTCTGTTTAATCTTTTTCTTCTTCTTCTGTGATTGTCATCCATCTTTCTCTTGTCTTTATAATCTATTTGACACTCCTTCTTTTCTGTCTTTATCTTCTGTCTGCCAAGACTAGGAAGATGCCAGACTTTCGAGGTATCTAACTGTGTATATTGAAATTAAAGGTATTAACTGTGTATATTGAAATCAAAAACTTAGTTTAAAAAACTTTAATGGCATCTCTACAGGTATATCTTTACACACAGATTTTTGTCTGTCAAAGATGACGGATTGGGCAGATTTTTTGGTCCATCATGTCACAAAACTCAGAAAGGGCAAAAGACAGACTCTGGATTTGGGTCATACCAAACATGAACTGTTTTATTTTGATTTCTAATAATAATAATTTTAACATAACCGCAATATATTACTATTATATGTATACATGGACCCTAGCACCCCCCCTCCCAGGAATTTCATTGAAGTTCATTTCTCTTCTCCAGACAGCTGCAGGTAGAGCTGAAGCACAGCACAGACCAGATCAGCACGCTGGAGGCACAGCTGGGAGAGACACAGCGCGATGGGGACAGCAAGGACAGGAGGGTCAGCGACCTGGAGGTCAAGGTCAGGGAATCAGAGATGAACTTGGAGAACAAGATGCAGGAAGGTGAGAGAATCACCTCTTTATGATTAATAAAGAAAATCATAATTTTTGTTTAGTTTTCTTGGCCATTTTCAAATTGAAATATCCATCCCAGAAGTTGTGAATGATCAATGATATGAACTGGGTGAATGTGACATTTAAAAAAATTCAGCAAAAGTGCTAAATCCTTTTTTTTTTCGTTTTATTTCAACCTTTATTTTATCCTTTTTCAACCTTTATTTTACACTCTTCAATCTTCACATGCAAGGAAGGAGGTTCAGGGATCTTGTTTATATTATAGTTTTAACAATACATCATAATAATACATGTACATGCAAAGTCAGGAGTCATTGATATAGATTGCTTATTGCTGGCAATAACATTTTAATAGCACATCCTACATTGTATCAGTCTTGAATTTTAAAAATTGCTATGTAAGAAATTAATTTCAGTTAATAATTGTGTCTTCTTTTCCTTGCTCTTTTGTAAGAATTGTTCAGTCTGTAGCATATTTTATTTCAATTTGTTTAATTTGCTTCTTCGCAGTGAGGAGACTAGAGGAACAGCTGGCCCAGACTGAGCTGACATCAGAGGAGAGACTGCAGCAGAGCGGGCGGCTCAGCGAGGCCCTCGAGCAGACACAGGCGGAACTGCACCAGACCATGAACCAGCTGGAGGACCTGGAGAAGGTGCTGAACCAGCAGAGGTCGGAGGTCAAGAAAAAGGACGGGGTGGTCCAGGAGATGAGGAGCTCACTCAAGTAAGTGTGGGGACACATTTTTTTCTACAAAAATAATTTTGCACTAAACCATCAAGGCACCCAAAGTGATTTCAACGCAGTAAAGCTGGATTTTCTGGCAATTCTTTTAATGTCACAGTAGTTGAATGACATTATCACAAATAAAAACCCCTATCCCAAAGGATACTGGATGATGTGAAAAAATGTGATGAGAATATATAACAACAAGCGATAGGCGACAATTCTCCGTGAAGTATTATATATTGCAACAAAAAGAAGTAGCCATTGGCGACAATTCTCTGTGAAGTGTGATAAATCGAACAAAGAAAAATTGTTTAAACGCGCGTCGGCTCAGTCATCTTAAGACGCAACAACCAATCAGAGATGCGAGATGCCGACACGTGACGCGGGATTTGCATACAGTCTAAACAACGGGGAAGGGCGCGCGATGCCCGAAATATTTTTGCGTCAATATTCAGCGTCGTGATTCAAGAGATTAATACCCGGAAACAATTTCTTTTCTTGTTTTGAACGCATTAACATGCATTTACGCTAATCTAGTATGATTCAGGGTTACTTTTTTTAACCTGCCATGGCCAGATTATCTAAAGATGTGTGTATTGTGTGTACAATCTACAGAAAGAGAAATGTACATCAGGTCCGATCATCCGATTTTCACGTTTCGGTTTTTTGGACTCGGTTCATGAACGTATTTTGGTTTGGCTCCTGGAATGTGCGAGAAAAAATGACTCCCGGGACTGTCTACAGGGAACACTCGCACATTCGCGGTGTATCAGGACAGCGCGACTGGTCGGCATTAGCGCAGTCCCTGCAATTAGTAACAGTTGCA
>NW_017804242.1:6868304-6891457 GCF_001625305.1 Branchiostoma belcheri | reverse complement strand
AGCATTTTCTCCAATATCAAAACAGCTACGGTAAAAATAAAAAGACGTGCATCATCCCGGACATAATGCCACACCACATGCGAAATTACACAGAAATGCGACGTACGGAAGAATGCGTTTTGGCTGCGAACATCTTCCAAAAAACTTGCCATCTCTTAACCATGGGCAAAAACATCTGGAACCACTTATCAAAACCACCCCGTATCTGCATGAAGTTCCACCCCCCCCCCACTGCTATTCCAAACAACATGTTTTTCTGGACCATTCCAATTCGCCTCGTAATTGTAGGGGTGCGTCTGCAATATTACATTGACCGCGAAAGCAGCAACGGCAAAAATACACATTCGTGCATCAACACGGGAATGCCCGCAGACGGCGTATAAAATTGCGTGCCGATTACACAAAGAGAACCCAGTGTTTTGACTGCGAACATGAAAAATCAGCCGATCACAACACTCCGTCCGGAGGTCCTGACCTCCTTCACGGAGTAAAAAGACTTCAAAAGAATAACTGTTTCAACCATAAAATATTAAATATAATTGTAAGTATTAGTCTAAGAGTGATACTAATAATAAGTAATATAATATTAAAGTTATAATCAGCATGATGATTCCTCTGATTATCTTTCCAGATTTGCCACAAAATAGACAAAGTAAAAGAAATGGCCATTGTCATAATAATTATTATTAAAATTATTATAATTATGATTCCTAATTTTTAATCAAGACTGAAAATCATCATGGAAAATTGGTAAATAATTGGGTTAGAGAGAAATATGAAACCAGTTTTGATCCTTTCAATCAAGACGAATTCTCTTTCATAAACAAAAGTAATAATCACCAACTTGAGTTTTACAAAGTGATACAAAAAACACTGATTCTACTACGATATGTCCTGATTCAGGGATGACACAGCTAGCCAGGACACTGATGAGTCACTCACTACTGACAGTGACAGTCAACATGAGTAGGTTCTTAATAAAATCTTTCCCATCTTTAAATTCATAAAGTTTCATTCATCATATTTCCACAAAAAAAGACAGTTTGTAAAATCAAATCACAAATCATGATGATGATCATAATATAATAAGCAATCAGCATCACAATTCTTTCTTCAACAGATTTTATAAACTGTAGCTGTAAGTGAATAATCTTATGAAATCAGCAAGACATCATCCATACTCATCGATACTCATCACTCATGGTCATCCCTCAAAGGCTTAATAAATCAAAATAATTATGTTTATTGGTAAGAAAACTTAAGGAATAACTACAGTTTCTTTCTTACCTGAAATCATCAATACACAATATAACTCTTGCACTATTTAATTTTATATACACAAAGAACATTGATCAAACATGGGAAGATAAAAGATGGGAATTACAAAATGTATTAAACTCACAAATAAACATGTCAAACAAATACATACATGTCTATATTTTAGCTAATTTACCCATCATCTTACACTACACAAAATCCTACCTAAATCTTAAAGCTTGCTGCATAAAGAGAGTGAGGAAGCTAAATCTTTATGCATGCATGCTTTAAGTTTAATGTGTGCGTAAAGAATACATTTTGTGTTACCGGTCAACAAAATTGTCTTTGCACTGAAAAGTAGCCTGATTACCTATTTTAGCTATTCTAGAGTAGACTTTTGTCCTCTATGCAACTATTTAAGGAGAGGACAAACACACTCTAAAAGAGATCTGGTAGAAAGGCTGCCAGAAAGATGACAACTGTGCTCACAACAGTGTGTTAAGAGTGATGTTTTGTTATTTATTTACCCACAGGAAAAGTGAGGATGAGCTGCGCAGTAAGGAGCGGGACATACAGCAGATGGACCAGGTACTGAGGGAACAGCAGTGGCAGCTCAAACAGCGGGCAGCACAGGTCGGTTAACGTACTAGTGAGGGACAGGCAAAGGTAGTTTGTGTGTGTGCAGGGCTTGAAATACTGGGTGCATGCACCCAAATTTGGAGCAGTGGCACCCAGTTTTTTTTCTGTGGGTGCATCAGTGCACCCAAATATTATGATCAAGCCCTGGTGTTTGTGTGTATGCACATTTGTACACATGTTTGCTATGTGTGCATGGTGTGTTTGTGTGTATGTGTGTTTGTGTGTATGTGTGTGTGTGTGTGTGTGTGTGTGTGTGTGTGTGTGTGTGTGTGTGTGTGTGTATTTGTCTTTGTATAGTGTGTGTGTGTGTGTGTATGGTGTGTACATGTATGATTCTGTGTATTTGTCTACGAGTTCTATTCAATTATTATTGAAAAATCTTCAAGTTGGTACATTACATGTACATTTTTTCAGGTCTAGAGTTCAGCTTTTTCACACATTTTCTACATACTGTGTGCAATATTTATCTCTAAGATTCATGCTCTTTGGGAACTTTGTCATAATGATATCATATAACTATAATAATAATTGTATAACAAAACTCACATGTAGCAGAATGTGGTTGACATGTAATGTTGCTTAAAAAGTTTGGTTGGTACATGTATTCCAACTACATTGACTGACTGCTGCCCCCCTCCCCACCTCCCACTCCAGGTGACCCAACTGGACATGAGCATCAAGGAACACCGGAGTGAGATGGAACAGAAATGTATCCAGCTGGAGACTGCTTACAGTAGAGGTCAACTGGAGGTCAAGGACAAGAACAGACAGGTTGAATGATGATGATGAATGGATTATTCGGGATACATGTAGTCACTCGCAGCCTATTGACTGAATGGCGGGGTTATAACAGTTTTAAAAACATGATGATTGTCATTAATATTATTTATCAAGCCAACCCTATAAAGTATTAAATTATTAAAATTATAGAAATTTAGGCTAGATGTTGACAAAATATACATGAAATTTTAAACATAAAACAATCATGTTGCAATACTAATACAATCAGATAGCATTATTTATCATAAGGCCACACTGACTTAATTTTATGAATGACATCCTCGAAAGACCCTCAAACTGGAGCAAAAATTCCAGGCCAATGAAAAAAATTCCAGTCAAATAAAAAATGCAGCTAAACGACAGGAATACAAAGCTGGTATTGTGAATTTGCAGTAGTACATAGCAAACTTTACGACAAGCTGGCACATGCTGGTCTTTTGCGCATGTATGAGTTGGCACTGTACTGAGTTCTTGAGTTCCGTGGAGCTTCGGCAGCCTGGGTGCTGTCCTCCGTAGTTACCACTGGCTCCCTACTGTTGCTAGCTACCGTGGACAACAGAGGATAGCACCCAGGCCAGAGCCTCCTCGGAGTTGAGCATCCAAAAAAAGTATGGTACATGTACATGTAACTTTACCTTGTTTAATTATTAAATACACAAGTTAATAGTCGGTTTCTGTGTTTGCTGTCAGATTGTGGAGCTTGACGAGCGTCTGGAGGAGCTGCAGGGACAGCTGCGGGAGAAGGACCTGCAGGTGCAGCAGCTGGAGCAGCAGACAGCTGCGCTCAAGAAGGACATTGCACAGCGTGTGGAGAAAGCTGACCAGCTGAAAAAGGTGCATATTCCATCTGGAGTATCATAAGTTTGGAAATGGAAAACAGTACAGAGACAGTACATACAGAGACAAGCTCAAGGGACAAGCTATTAATGAGTTATCATTGGAAATTGGTCCATCCAGCAGAGACTTCACTTGAAAGGAAGCTGATTTTTCCCCCAGATTTTAGTGCTTTTACAACTAACACTGTACATGTAGATCCTATGAAATTCATTGTGTCAGTATTAGCCACAGGCAAAAGGAAAAGAAAAGTGATCTCGATCGGTGAATTTTGAAAAACCTTGGCCCTCTGGTAGGATACTTCCTGCATTTTTTGCTGGTACATGTAGACTACTTTTAGTTTAATGACATCTCTCTCTATATTCACACAACGATTTTTGTCTGTATTTGTCAACCTCCTTTAGTGCAATATACAGCTAAGTATTGCAGGCATGCAATGTTCTAACACTACCTGTAATACCGTAAACACTTGAAGTTATACTACATTATTTTGTATTTGTAATACCTTAAACACTTAAAGGTACATTTCTAACATCTCATCTCGTCTATCCCGTAGTCTAATTACTCTACCAGGACACCATAGACAACCGTTTTTTTTTTCATATTTTTTGTTTCTTTACTATAGTTAGGAAGCCTCCGTATGGACCTACATGTATTGGTATACGTTTCTCAAAGCTCTGTGAAATCTATTTGTAGCAAATTGAGGAGCAGCACAGTCACGCAGCAGAGCTGCAGGAGGATGGGCTGGAGCAGGGACAGCAGCTGCGCCTGACCAGGGAACAGCTGCAGAGACAGCACGTGGAGCTGACAGACGCACACCGGCAGCTGGCGCAGGTGCAGCGGGAATGTGACAGGCTGACCCGGGAGCTGGAGGCCACCCTGGCCGTGTCACAGGTGCCTTTGTTTGTTTGTTTGTTTGTTTGGGATCTCCATTTAGTGTCAATTTTCACACTATTCTTCCTGGAGTCCGTAGTGAATCATCAGATAGTAGTAGTATTTGGACCATCCCACACCAAGGCATGCCCCTACTCTTTTTCAAAAGGGTCTTTGGTGGGTTCTTTTACGTGCGTGGGGTGTGGCTCTCCCCAAACACGGGACCTCCATTTTACGTCCTACAGTATCTGACTGATTCTGAGGGATGTCCCTAACCAAAGCTAGGTATTCATTTACACCTGAGTGAAGTGAGGAAAGTCGTGTAAAGGGCCTTTTGTAAGAGCACAAGATCGGTGAGCATGTCTGCAGAATGTATTGCACCTGCATGAAATCTGTAATGTACTGTGCACAGCACTTCAGGACAACATCTCGTTTGAGGCTGTATTCACATACATGTATTTCAGGAGGCCTTCCTGTCTCTAGTTTTCAAATGTCTCAGAAAAGATATCATCTGCAACAGGCAAAATACTGATGGAATGTTAACCAGGCATCCAGCAGAAACCGTGAAAAGTCCAGGTTTCGGGCATACTTGATATCTGTAAGGCAAAAAATGCAATGTTGCTGATGGAAAAAGGTTGCTAGTTTCATATTGTAGGCTGGTTCTAGCTATTTATTGGTGGTATAAAAAAAAAGAGACTCCTAAGTCCTAACATACAAGTGTGGCTTGCTTTGGGCTGTTTCTTCAAATGCTGCATTGCAGCAAGTATGCAACGATGACAGAAATGTGCTAAGAAATGGCAGCAATTGTCAATATCTGACAGATTTTTGGCCTGAAATTGCTTTCGATGAGTTAAACATGAAACCTTGTTGTACAATTTAGGACAAAGAGGCGGATGCCAGCCGGCTTGCGGAGGAGCTGGGAGCAGCGAAGGCTCGGGAGGCGCAGGCAGAGTCCAGAGCTCAGGCTGACGTCAGGAAACTCAAGACTGAGATGATGACTCTACAGGAACAGCATCAGAACAAGGTGCGATACAATGTAGATCAGATTCTTTTTAACCTTCTTCCTGCTGCCTAATTCCATAACCAATAGAGAACTGGTAGTCATCCAGCTATCTCAGTGTGCTGGAGGTTTTAGCCAACGTGTACATTGTGGTACGTAATATCTTTTGCCTTATGTGGCATTCTTTCATGGGACTGTTCAACCATAGCCAAAACTGTAGGGCTGTTAGAAATTACAATGTAGGATTACAGTAACACCATGGCCAATATTGACTGAAGGAGGCCATATGATATGTATTAATTTTACTAATTTTGGAGGAACTAGACACAGAGAAAGACACAGTGCAGTTTACCAGCCTGTCCTCTGTTATGACTGTATATTGTTTACTGTACATTAAAATATTTGTATCTGAGGAAAATAATATTTTGAAAGTAAGGCCACACCAATTTAATTTGTTACTTCTTGGATGTGAAAAATATGCTTACTGGTAACTGGAAAAATATAACTTCTTAGAGAACACATTCTGAGGGCCAGATTCAGCCCTTGGTGTGGTCAGTTTTATGGAGTAAATACATACATATTGATTTCAAGATTCCTCTCTGCCCTCTGCTTTTACTTGATTTAAGATGTCTGCTTACTATATTTTCATCTTAAAATTTCTGAAAGCCAAGGGCATGTTGTGGCATAGTCTTATAAAAAATCTTGACATAATGACAGAGTGCAAGATATTCTTTGCTACGGATCCCTGTTTTGTGTTACTTTGCAAATCCATGATCCTCTGACATGTCTTAAAAACAGATAATGGCCCTACAAGAGACACACAACCAGGTGATTGCAGACAAGGAGTCGGCAGGGTCTGCCCACCTGCAGCAGGTGGAGCAGCTGGAACAGCTGCAGAAACAGCTGCAGCAGCAGCTGCAAAATGCCCAGGACCAGATCACCAGTCTGGAGAATGAACTCATTGCCAGGAAGGAAGTTATTGATGCCGCCAATGAGCAAATAGTTATCAAGGTATGTAACGGTTGTACAACACATGTACCTAGGGACTTAGACCTGATTTGAAAGTGTGCAAAACCTAACAGTATGAAAACTGCACATTCACACAAGCATGGGAAAAGTGTGTATTTCGAATATTTGCATGTAAATCAGCCCGCTTTGATGTACATGTACATGTACCTCAAGAACATACATTCAGACCCTACACAAATCCTTGAGGTAATGTACAATTTGAACAAAGTACTAGTAATGTACAATTTTCCTTTACAAGCAGGAAATATTTGATTTCATATGGTGGCCTGCGTACACATTTTTTGTACACAATTTTTGCCCGCAATGCATGTAAATAGGGTCTTTTTTTTGTTTAGAAAGAGTGAGTTATACATTAATGTAGATGTGCATATCAACCTTGATGATTTCTTAGATTGTGTGCCAGGTTTTATAAAGGATCATAACTTTAACTGTATTATCTGGGGTTTTCCATTGAAAAGACTAAGTTGTGAAATCTTTGACTGAAAAAGTTGTTGTCATAAGAAAAGAACTGTTCTGAACATCATATTTTCCTTATAGGAAGCAGAAGTCGCAAGATTAGAAGCCAAGATCTCTGGCTACGAGCGGGCGACGTTTGGTGTAAGTACCAGCAGAGGCAAGCGGCCCAGCAGCCAGGGGAAGAAGAGGACAGTTCCACCTCTACTGCCGTCCCTAGGACCCACGTTACACTTCTCTCCAGGCAGCTCTCGAAATAACTCGTCAGACTTTCACCCGAACCAGTCGGGAACGTTCATGGACGAACACGCGACGTTTAACTCCACCAGGCAGCTAGGTATATCCGGGCCTATTTCAAATAGGACGAACATGTCAGTCAGTAGGTCACATGAGTTTGAATTACCAATGGGAAGAGACTCGGAAGTGAGCCGGGACCAGGGGAGCTTCGGCGCTTATGCGCCGTCGGAAACGGACAGCGAAGCGATCGAGACGTTCGAAGGGATGCTGAAACACGTGAATAAGCAAATACGCCGAGAAGACTCGAGGTCTAGAATTCCGGTACCCATGCATAGTAGGGCAGATTTTCGACCCAGGGAATACCATCAAACCTCTTCGAGTAGAACGCCGACCAAAGCACAACCACCGCATTTTGTAAGTCCTTCCGACAAGAGTGCGTACCACGATGAGTCTAGTCGGTATATGTTCCAGTCTACGCCGACCAAAACCTCTCAGGGACTCCCGCCGGGCGCGTCTTTCCGAGCGCGCTCAGTGTCGCCCACGCCGGAGAAATCGGATCACGGTTACGCAGCCAGAGGTCATCCAATGACACGGTCCAACTCCTTACCATATTTGGCAGGGATGGATGTTGGGGCAGCAGGTAGGTGTTTTTCTCAGGGCATTCTCTATGTCTTAGTAGTACTGTAGTCGCAGTTAATAGTAGTTGTACAATGTAGTTGTAGCAGTACTTATAAATTTAGTACAATGTAGTAGTAGCCCTAATACATTTGGTACAAAGAAGTCAACTATTGCTAGCACTACAGTATTAGTACTACAATATACTCTGAGTCTGTACTTACATGTAGTCTAGTAGCACTACTACTGCTACATGTAGTGTTAGAAGGTATGAACATTTTCTCAACTCATGAAGAAGACTTAATTAGTACTAATCAGTTTTTTTCTTCCTTTTTTTATGTTTTGACCAGATGCAAGTTGGCCAGATGTGACTCTCAATTCACTAGGTTCTGCTCCGGACAGTCCTGGCAGCTTCCTTGACCAGACAGATGACCACTATCCCCAGGGGACCACCAATAATGATATGGAACCTTCACAACAGTAAGGATCATTTTCAGTTCATTCAGACTCCTGGAAAATTGATTTGAACAAAAATGACTGTTTGATCAACTGTAAACAGTTTTTAAGAACAATTGTAAATTTCGCTGTTATGTGTACAATGCGCCCAGTACATGTATGTCAAGGAAAGCATAGTTTTTGCCCCCTTTCTCCTTCTTTCTCTTCTTCTCCAAACAAAGGTCAATGACCTGGTCAACGACCTGGACCAGATGGCTTTCACCATGGTAACTGGTGCTGTAGCAGACACCTTGTGGTGTTAGATTACATTATGTAGCAAGTGGCTGGACAGAGTTGGAGGGGCTGGTCATATACATTGTATATTCATACAGCAGCTGTAATATATTATGAATGTGTTTGAGTGGAAATAAACAACTGCTGTAGTTTGTTAGGCTAGACCATGACCTTAACATTTTGCATTTCCTAAATGTTACCTTTCTACTAGTTATTATCATATTATTACGAGCCATTATAGGTCATTATTTATGACATTAGGTCTTATTCAACACACTTATTTTATTGTTGTTACTCTCTTTATGTAGTTTGCCATACATTGTACCATGTGCAATTGTCGTGCAATAAAGTTGTTCTTCTTTAACTTTATTTTTCTTTCCCCGCAGCATGAAGGCTCTACAGGAAAGACTGCGGGCGAACGAGCTGCGTAGGCAGGAGATAGAACACCAGCTGGCAGACATGCACGGCTCCATGCAGAGGGCACAGGACAGGATCGGTCCCAGCGAGAGATAGGAAATAATGAACTACAGGAGACACATACAAACATTTATACTCCATAGCTGCAGTAAGACCATGTTGACTTGATTATATGGATGACATCCGCACACGCATGAATTTTCGGCCGTTTCAACCATGCTGTAAATCGTACAAAACAGTTGCAAAATGAGCAAAAATATACCGTTGCAAAAAAAATATTTAAAAACCATACCAACGTTCGTATAATGACAAAATCAAATGAGAAAAGATGAAAGGAATTTGAAGAGTAGATTATTCACCAAACCATATTCTGTGTCATTTGTTCAACCTTCATGACCACGTAGATTTCATAATGAAAGTAACTTTTTTATTCGCACACTCGCATCAGTTTTGGGGTTCCCAGAGGATGTCATCCATTTGATCAAATCAACATGGCCTTACTGAAAACATTCACTTGCCAAGTCCAGTCACAGTCCCAAAATGACTTTTGAAGTCTGGAAAGATTTATCTGCTAAGGTTTTTCTTTATACGTTGTGCTTCCAAATGACATTTAGATACAGTCTTCATTATGTTTCACTTAGAAATATGTACATGTACATGTATCTATTGTAATTACAGGTATGCTACTTGAAACGTCTGATAGTTTCCAAAATCTTTTTCAGTGTTTTAGTTCAGACCATACTGTCTTACCACTCAGTTTGTATTTTTCACGGAACTGAGCCTATCTGTGGTCCAACCCTAAACAGCACACAGGTATTTAAGGAAAAGTATCTTGCCTCCAGTGCCAGAAACTTCAGAAAGGCAGCTGATTTCTTCATAGAGTACATGTATATGGAACATGATAGACCGATCCCGAAGCCCTGCCCACCTCTGTCAAAACATAGACATGCAAATATTTGATGGACATGCAGCCACTCTCTCTCATTGGTCGAACCGCTAATTACCCTTCTCTCATTGGTTGAACTTCTAATTGTGATGGACATTCAGGATTGGTCTATTTTTTTAGAGGTGGTATTGACTATGTGACCTCAAGTTTTCTTGGAAAGGTACATTTTTTGTAACTACTAAATATCACTCTTCATAAGTGCAAGAATGGTTGTAAGATAGTCTTCTCAGTAGTATTTGACTATCAGAGAAGGAAAGCTTCTCAGAGTGTGTGTAGGAGTGTTTTAGAGTTAAGATATCAATGTGTAGATACATATAGTTTGATAGATGCACAATTCTTTAGAATAGTACCTGTATTTAGCTGCTTGCTGTTTGTAGTTAGTCATATTTATTTTCAATGCCACATTCTGTGATATTCGGGCACTGACTGTAAATTTCTTTTTTTTTGCCACCAAACTTGGTTCTTGAAATATTATTGAAGTGAGAGAAATATATTATTATAATATCCCAAGAGTTTTTATGTATGTATATCTAACACAAACACACTTTGTTATTACTTTAACTATATACATAATCAATAGGATTTTTTGTAATGACACATCTTATTCATAGAGTTGCTAGAAGTTATGATAATTCATACATTTGTGTGCTTTCTATTTAGCCAGAGAACCAATAATAATTTTACTGAAGGTGCATAATTATCAAACAAGGGCTAAGACCGTCCTTGAAATAAACTTAAAAATGAAACGAATTTCATTGAGCAATTTAAAAAGTGATATCTAACTTTTTCATGACTATTCTACAAATGTGCAAAATGTCCGAATATTTATATGACATGAAGTTGTCAGTGTTTTCTAAAACATCAACTAAGCTTCTTGTATTTTTGTACATGGTAGTTGAATCGCCATTTAATAAAATTGTCACAATAATCAGAATCATACGTTGTATTTTCAATATCTGTCTTTTTGTAAATAAAGTTTTTGAATATATACTATGTGTCAGAATTTTTCTACGCTCTGAATTGTGATAAGATAGTCATAAATTTGGCACAAATATATATTTTTATTACTATTCTAACAACTGGTGGAATGAGACGCTTTTAAGTATTGTTATGAATTCGATAATGTCAGTTTCAAGTGCCAAGTAGGATTTTCTTGTCGATTCTATGAAACAATTTAAACCGACACGTCGGCAAATTGTGACAAGAAAATCTCCGTATTTACATGTATCCGCTCCTACACTACAAGCAAAGGCTTAGAATTAGAAATTCTTAGCCTGGGTACTATCCGGATTTTCACTGCGCAGCGCTCGAAAAAATTGTTGATGTAATAAAGATCTTGTTGATATGCAGACTTCTATGTACTATATGCTGTATACATGTACTTAAACACATCAATCCCTCGCTTTTCCATGGGTGTTCTGTTGTGTCAAACAAAACGTTTAGTACAGTATTGAGACCACAACTACAATACATGGAACCGATGGTGAGTTCAGCACCAAGGAGAGGTACACACTTATCATTAACAAATGGGGGGTAAAAAAGTTTGGGTTATAAACACTTGCTGTGGCAGAAGGTATCCTGATCGTTGAGTTTGGCACGGAAAACAAGTTTAAAATTGTGCGGCGAGAATAATTACTTTTGTTTGGTGGTTGGATGTTGATGGTTAATTATCAAGAGCAATAATGATTAATCACGTTCGCACCCCTATGTAATGTCACACGTGGTACGGTCCGTTCGACCATGGTGCAGTGCTGCTCAGCTGTCGTGCGGCGTGTCGTGGGTGAATTCTCTCCAACTTCTGGGGTGAATTTCCGACTTTTTGTCCGCAAATTATCCGTCTAAAGTGTCCAGTATATCTTCTGAACGTTGCCAGGTCGGATTTATGCCGTTCTTTGGATGTTTGAAGGAGAAAAGTGGTGTTTCCTGGCAGGGCGAAATTTGGAGAAGAAACGAAAATTATGGCGACTGCCATGGCGGAAAGACGGCGTGGTGCTCAGAAGACTCGTTCTTCCGAGGTAAGAAAACAAAATATCTCCTTGAATGTACATGTTTGTACTTCCAACAAACCTGTAGCAATAGACCACGGTATAATTTGTTATGTTAAGCTTTATATTCCGTAGAAATTTGCGTTTCGTGGAACGCTATTCTCGTACACGTGTTGTGTTAGGTCAATAATTTTGTACTTGAGTATTTTTGATAGGGAGGTTGTTTTCTTGACTATCATGGTTTTGGGAAACACTGAATATATTTCTTCCGTATTGAGTGGCATTGAAAACAGCTAGGAGCAAATTTCGCTGCTAGAAACATTTTGTTTTTGTTGGAAATTTCCTCAGTTTGATCAGAGTGAACACCTTTTGGAATGTAGCGCACGTGTGCATAATTAAACCCACTCAATGTATGCTACAATTTTGGACCCGGGTTCGAATCCGAGCTTGTGCTCTTTTTTTTCTAAGTAATATTTACAATTCTACATGACCTTCCCTTATACAGTATTTGCAATCAGAATATTGCTTTTTAGAATATGCTCATATATGGCATTGACCATTCGGCAAAATGGCATTGACCATTTCATATGGAGTCAACCGTTTACGAGACGGAAAATAGCATAGGGAACATTGGACACTTATTGAACTTAAAGGACTATTACTACACGAGCAACTTCTGTTACAAAAAAATATCATAATTATGCCACATATGTCAAAGATATATTTGCTTTGAAATGATTTGGTTTTGGAAATCTTGCGATATAGACAGCTTGTTATCTACATGTTTTGCTAC
This sequence comes from Branchiostoma belcheri, assembly GCF_001625305.1. Lineage (NCBI taxonomy): Eukaryota > Metazoa > Chordata > Leptocardii > Amphioxiformes > Branchiostomatidae > Branchiostoma > Branchiostoma belcheri. The sequence goes on along the minus strand of NW_017804242.1, from coordinate 6,878,870 downwards.
TTGTATTGATGTTGTAATATGTTTGGTGACTTATAAATGCAGCAGAAATTCGTACTTCCTTGTTTGTGTTTATTCGGGAATTTAAATTAAACACTGTTCCCATCCCAGGAGCACATTATATGCTTTTCATACTATCAATGCAAAAACGTTCAAATATACAAGTTACCAATCCGATACATTTTAAAAGTAGCGGCTTGGTAATACGTAACTGGTGACGAAAACAAGTAAATGTGCATCTCTGGACCTGCATCACGATTCGAATTTTCATCGTAATCATAGATATTAATGTTATTCAAATAGCCAGCTTCAGACAATTAACTCCACCATTTACGTAAGACCGATCCTGGGTTGTTTGTCACACGCCATTGCAGATCAGCTACAGAAGAAGGCTGACACATCCTTCAAGAACAACAGCAATCTGTGCCCGAGTCTCTGTCAAAAAGTGTCAACTGAAATTTTTCTGACCTCTTGAAAAGGTATGTTTCTGTGAGTGAATAAACAATTATGGTAAAATGTCTTGTAGGCAGTTTACCACTGGCCCACGCCCATAGGTAAGGCTGGTAATCAGATTTTGATTCTCTAAGGAGATATGACGGGGGAAGGTTTGCTGTTTTTACTGAACACAATCAGGTAGATAGCTGTCAGAAAAGTCAGCACATCAGAAAATAATTTAATAATTTCCATCTTAATATCTGCTTGGGGAAAATGTTCGTTCTAACAGGGGTAATATGGGCGCTGCGCCATGATTTTTTAATTTATATTGTTTTATTCATATTTATATTCATATTGTATTTTGGAGACGTGGCACTACTGGCAAAAATTCCTGCGAAATCAGGAACTACAGATAAACCATCAAGACTTTGCTGAGACACAGTCTGTTTAAACTGTTTTTAACGCTTGATGTTGCCACCAGTTTGCCAACACAAGGCTTTTAAAAATGAACACGGCAACACATCGTATCGGTCTACACTTGCCAGGAGATGTTCTACAATTGCGTTATTCAGTAGAGTGCACGTAACTAAGAAACTCAGTCCTACAATGGCTATTTGAATGAAATTTGAGAAGTAGTATTCCCAACCTTTTTAAGAGAAGTGTACTATTTTTTTTTAATTTTCTGCTGTGTGGGAGGTCCAAAAAGGGCCATAAGCAGGAGTACAAAATATCAATATTCAAGCAACAAGTCTTAGACAATTAACAGGTACGTATATATACAATAACAACTGGAAACAGGGGCCGCGCCCGGTACTTTAAGAGTAGTTTAAGATATGGCTTGGCCCTACAAAGGAGCTCGTTGTTCTGTTTAGCTAGCGGGACAACATGGGAAGAACGCTATTTGTTTAACTTTATTACCTCCATGAAATGTGTCATGGAGGTTATATTTTCAGTTGCGTTTATCTGTCCGTCTGTCCGTCTGTCTGTTGGTCAACAAGATAACTCAAGAACGCCTGGATGGATTGGTTTCATACTTGGTGTGTTGGTAGGGTGTGACGAAAACTGGAAATGATGAGATTTTTGTCCCCCTAGTGGCTTCCCTTGGTACTGCAGCGCAACTTCCGGTTTTGATATCTCGCGATCTGGACATGCTAGGGTCATGAAATTTTGATAGAAGGTAGCTCTCGTGCTTGGGAAGAAGTCATATGAGTTTGGGCCCCCTAGCGGCTTGTTCTGGAACTGCAGGGCACTTTCTGGCGAAATGTTTAAAAGCCAATAAGTCCCGACAGGAACAACATATTTTCATTATTTTTGGTGTGTAGGTAGCTGAGAGAGATGTACATAATTAAATGCAAATTATGCAAATGAGGACTTTATTTGCATGATTAATGAGGACATTCTATAATTGCAGTGTTTTACATTATACTACTTGCATACATGTAATGTATGTAACCTATGGCAGGCGGACCTTCAACACATACTAATTATGCAAGTGATGACCTAATTTGCATAATTAATGCGAAAATTCTATGATTTCGTAATGGTGAATGATGAGAATGTCTTCATTATTTTTGGTGTGTAGGTAGCTGAGAGAGAGATGTACATAATTAAATGCAAATTATGCAAATGAGGACTTTATTTGCATAATTAATGAGGAAATTCTATAATTACAGTGTTTTACATTATAGTACTTACATACATGTAATGTCTGTAACCTATGGCAGGCGGAACTTCAACAGATACTAATTATGCAAATGATGACCTAATTTGCATAATTAAAGCGAAAATTCTATGATTTCGTAATGGGGAATGATGAGAATGTCTTACTTGGGACATCTGTAAGTTAATCAAAAGTTAACTTACATCACGATGCATATATCATGTTAATGCAGAGGTCATTTGCACAATTAAAGAAGAAATTTACATTTACATATCAGGATCATATTTCATGGAGGTATGAGATCTCGGAATTCTAGTTTGCACTTGCATATAAAAACAAAAACGATACAGAAAGCTAATAAAATAACCCAGTCGAAGGGCCAACGGTCGAATATTCTATTCCACTTCCGGGGTTTTCTAAAACCCGGCAGACTGCTCTGGGACCGAGAACAGCGTTGGCGGATGAACGAGAGCAGATATTAGCCTCCGACTTTAACCCTTTCTTCCCAGAAATAAATATGACAAGGCCGGTTATGGCGGTGAAATCGTACTTACTGAAAGATAAGGATCAATTTGAGATAGTTTTTGCGGCTCATTGACCGATAGTTTACATCCGAAAACGTTGTGAACTTCTGGGTGTGATTTGAGGGGTGTTGTGGTAACCCTGACTTCTATTTTGGTTCTGCGCTCTCACCCATCTTTTCGGCATCCAATTGTGGTATAAAAGTACAGGGCAACTGATGCAGAAAAAGCACAGAACGTTTCGTTTTGGATCATGAAGGAGGTGTTAGGTTATTGTTGACCGATTGGTGTTGAACTTTATTTCTGCGACCCAGGCGTGGTGCCTGTTCCATGATTTCACAATCACAATAAGTTTGGTATCATAAGCGTTTTAATGATATATGATACATTGAAATTGATAAAGAAACAATGGAAATATGATCGAACAAATTTGAGTAATCCAAACTTTTTGCGCCAAGTTTAGTTCCATGGTTACCCCTGCAGAGCGGCCGCGTTCCAACACGCGGGGCGCTGCGGTCTGACGTTCACTGGTCTATTTTGGTCCTGCGGTATCAGTCATTAAAAGCGTGTAACTTATCAAACTATATATGAAAATAAAGCTGATGTTTATGGGAATTAGCACACGGTGTTTTCAAGAGGGACTAGAATGCTACCTGTTCATTACAATCCTAGAAACATAACTAAATTTGAACGCGTGAGGAACAGCGTCTCTATGACGGAGTGAATGTTTTCTATATGAGTTCTGCGCTCCCCTATAATCAAGTCGACAATAAGCTATGCATCAAATAAAAGCCACGGTTTCTAAAAATAACACACGAATTTTCATGATGATTCATGATCTCTGCGCGCTTACAACGCCGCTACAGTTTTGACCACGATTTCATGGAGAGCGACGGTGCGCGGAGGTAGAACGCGCTGGGTACAGCGTCGTCATATAACAAAGTGAACATTTCCCGTCTTCTACTGTCGTGCAACTTCTATACAATTTAAACCGCCATTAAACTACGTATCAAGGGAAAGGTAAGGTTTGTGATGAATCAGCATATCAATTTTAAGAGGTTTAATGAATTTTTGGCGCTTATCATGGTGACAAAGACGTACATTAAGTCCCCCGGTTTCTGCTCCGCGTTCCACCATGGAACACAAAGGGCGCTGCGGTTTGAATGGTGTTAATCTCGTCTATTTTGGTTCTGCGCTATCTCCCATTAAAAACGGTATCAATCTATATATCAAATTAAAGCTCAGATTTTAGGGAATCAACACAAACAGTTTCAAGAGGGATCATCAATCCTATCTGCCGAAAGCAACCGTACAAACATGGCCGTAAAATTAGCAGATTTCAACGCACAACTACTACAACTTTTATTCATCTCTAACAAAAATTTTGAACACGGTCGGACTCGTCAAAGCCTTGTCCTTTTGCATGCCAAAATTCAAAAGGAAACACCGAGCCATGGTTTTACCACGCGTGTAAACGTAAAGGGTGTTTTCACGGCGGAAGCGCCCTGCGTCAAAATCGCGCTTTTACAAAATAAGCGTGTTCTAGAGCATTGGCCCTTCGACTGACCCAACGAAACAGAATATAGAATAATTAACCTATACAGAATGGATATGCATGAGGCGGAAAAAAGCCTTTAAGGCTTATTCGTGCTCTCCTTATTGCATTATTCAGTAGAGTGCAAGTAACTAAGAAACTCAGTCCCATAATGGCTATTTTAATGAAATTTTAGAAATAATATTTCCCAACCTTTTTAAGAAAAGAGTACGTTTTTTTCTAATTTTCTGCTGATTTCCTTGTCTGGGAGGTCCAAAAAGGGCCATAAGCAGGAGTACACAATATGAGGCAGGAGTACGCAATATCAATATTCAAGCAGCAAGTCTCAGACAATTAACAGGTACATACCATAACAACTGGAAACAGGGGCCCCGCCGGGTAGTTTACGGGCTGTTTTCTGTAATTTCGGGCGTAGCTGTCAGAATCCTTTATGTGACGGACGGGGGCGGCAGATTTTTCACTACCGGAAGTTATCATCAACACGGGTCCCAGCGACAAATCTAAAATACGCTGTACCCTAATGGTGATATATGTATTATATCTTTGCAGGGATTCGAACCCAGAACCTTCAGATTCTAAGTCAACAACCCAAAGCCTAACCCCAAAGGCATCTTGTCACTCTCTCAATCCTACATATATACTTAGCAGAAAACAAGGGGCATGCAAAACGAAGTCACACTGGACACCTAGATATGTTCTAAAATCATTGATTTTCTAAGGCCTCTCCAACTTAATTTTTTGTTCTATGGCATTTTAGAGGAATTTATGATTTACCAAGAGGGCAAACCAAAGTCTTGAGAAGACAATTGGAGTGTAACAAAATATTTCTCTTGTACAAACCAAGATTTTATCCTGGGACCTTATGTTTATATTTAAGTTATAATTTTTACTTTAAAATTCGAGGTCCAACATTAAGTTGGAGTGGCCTTACTGAGGAGCTTGCCGTTCTGTTTAGGTGGCAGGACACCATGGGAAGAAAGCTGCGACACGTGCTGATTTTCCTTCTCATCATCCTGAAGGAGCCCAGCATGCCGGATTCATTAGATAACTGCAAATTTGAAACATTAGCTGATTACGACTGTAAACCATCATCACAGCACTGCAGAAAGGGCCTCACCAGTATCCCTCAGAAACTCCCAACTTCCATTTCTTTGTTAGATTTAAGGTATAACAGCATTACATGTGTAAAGCAGTCTGAGCTATTACGGTATAAGCATTTGTCAGAGTTGCGCCTGAATAAAAACCAGATAACTACCATCCCTCCTGGTACATTTGCTAATCTGCCAGAGCTACAACATTTATTCCTTCAAAGAAACAAGATAACTACCATCCATTCTGGTGCATTTGCAAATCTGCCCAAGCTATATAGGTTGTGCCTATCCCACAACCAGATAACTACCATCGATTCTGGTGCATTTGCAAATCTGACACAGCTACAAGGGTTGGACCTGAGCGTCAACCAGATCGCTATCCTCCCTTTTGGTACATTTGCAAAACTGCCCCGGCTACAAACGTTGGCCCTGGACCTAAACCAGATAACTACCATCCCTTCTGGTATATTTGCAAATCTTCCCAAGCTACGTGCATTGAACCTGAAACACAACAAGATAACTACCGTCCATTCTGGCATATTTTCAAATCTGCCCGAGCTAAAATGGTTGTACCTGAGCAACAACCAGATAACTACCATCCCTTCTGGTATATTTGCAAATCTTCCCGGGCTAGTAAACGTGTTCCTGGACAACAACCAGATAACTACCATCCATACTGGTGCATTTGCAAATCTGCAAGGTTTGTACCTGAACAACAACCAGATGGCTACCATCCATTCTGGTACATTTGCAAATCTTCCCGGGCTAGTAAACTTGTACCTGAACAACAACCAGATAACTACCATCCATACTGGTGCATTTGCAAATCTGCCCAAGCTAAAAAGGTTGTGCCTAGACAACAACCAGATAACTACCATCCCTTCTGGTGCATTTAAAAATGTGTCACTTTTTGTTTCATTTAATTTGAAACTTCAGAACAACAAAATGACGGCCATTCCCCTGTCAGTTTTCTGCTTGTTCCAATCTCATATCAGAATATACCTTCATCTTGACGGGAACCCCTGGCAGTGTGACTGTAGGATGATTCGTGCCAGGCAAATTCCTAAACTTAACGACAAGATAACATGTGCCCAACCTGCCAAAGTTAAGGGACAGAAGCTTGCAAATGTCGATCCAAAAGAATTGATATGTAAAGAGCCAACCATATCACCACTAACTGTTGATAGCTGTTCTGCTGCAGTGTCAACACCTTTAGCTACTATCACGGAAAGCAATACTAGCCCATCAGTCTTTAAAGCCACCGCTGTCTCAACAGTTAACCCTGCAGAAAACACAAGCAAAAAAAGAGCAACGCTAACTTCGCCCTATGAAATCACTTCAGACAAGCCAGAATCTGCTCCCAGTTCCCCCCAGCCGACCACATTAACACAGATAGCTGATATCCATTTGATCTCACACAACTCTCACTATCACTGGTACTTTAAGGTCAATGCTGACCCAATATCAGATCCCGCAGGCAAAACAAGAGCAACACTAACTTCGCCCCTTGCAATCACTCCAGACAAACCAGAATCTGTTCCCAGTTTCCCAATACCTGTTCTCATTGGTTTAGTCTGTGGTCCAGTTACTGGAATTGTCCTGATTGGCGCCATCATTCTTACAGTGTGGTACAAGATAAAAAGCAGGCGTCCTTCTTCAGGGTTAAATCCCAATGTTGTTGGTGGTAATACAAACACAGCAGTTACTGTATCGGTCAGTAACGATGATCATGAGGATACTGATAAACTAGGTGTTCAAAATGGGCAGGGCCAGGCTAACATTCAATCTCAGAACGTTGGAAATCTATCCCATAACCAAGTGCTAGCTGCCTTAAAGCCAAATCCTATGTATGCAGGTACAGGTAACGCAGCAGTTTCTGTAATGGCCAGTGGTGACGATCACCAGTACGAAGACATTGATAAACCCCGTGTTAAGACAGGGCAGGGTCAGTCTCAGGCTATCCCTGAATCCAACACAAACACCAACTACTGTCATGGCCAGTGGTCATGATCAGACAGGACAGGGTCAGTCTCAGGCCAACACTGAATCCAACACAAACACCACAGCTACTGTCATGGCCAGTGGTCATGATCAGACAGGGCAGGGTCAGTCTCAGGCCAACACTGAATCCAACACAAACACCACAGCTACTGTCATGGCCAGTGGTCATGATCAGACAGGGCAGGGTCAGTCTCAGACCGTGACTGAATCATTGGATGCTAGTAATCTATCTTACGGCACAGGGCCGACGGCCTCAGAGCTAAATACTCTGTACAAAACAGCTACTGTAATGACCAACGGTCAGGATCAGACAGGACAGAGTCAGTCTCAAACCAACACTGAATCCAACACAAGCACCACAGCTACTGTAATGACCAGTGACCATTATTACCGGTATGAAGATATTGAAGACAATTATTTAAAGACAGGGCAGGGTCAGTCTCAGATTCACTGAATCCAACACAAACACCAGGGTCATGATAACACACTGCAGGGCCAATGTCAGGCTAACGCCCAATCTCCCACAGATCTGCCACGTAACGAAGTGCTAGCTGCCTCACAGCCAAACTCTATGTATGCAGAGCAGTATACCGCAGAAAGTATACAAGTTGTAAAGTTTCATTTTAAAGGCATCAATCCGCGTTTTCAAAATGAACGAGATTTTGCACCAGTGGTATTAGCTGTACTTTTTTTTCCTTTTAAATATTGAAGTATTGTAACACTTGTGTTTATGACTATTTCAGAATCTGTAAATTTTATTATGTCATAGTTCTATTTTGAAAAAAAAACTTTTGATAGTTGTTCAACTTTAATAACTGCCCAACCAAGAACAGGGTTTTGTCATTTTGTGTAAAATATACAATGTATAATCTTGGGCTGTAATATAAGGAACTTATCTATTTCAGAATCTGTAACTTTTATTTAGGATGATATCATGGTTGTGTTTTTCTAATATCAACTTACCAAAAACAAGGAAAGACTGTTTTGTCATTCTGTGTAAAATATACAATGTATAATCATGGACGATCTCAGTCTGGAACTCTAGTAGCAGAGCAATGTACTGCAGAAAGTATAAAGATGTAAAGTTTCATTTTAAAGGCATTAATACTGAGTCTGAATCAAAAAGAGTTATAGTTTTTCATGTTAAAGTTGTAGTATCTTAAAAATCGTGCTAATAACTATTTCAGAATTTGTAACTGTTTATTATTGATGGTGTAATGCTAGTAGTTGTATGTTGTAATGTTTTACTTTTTTTGTGTACTTTACAGTATACAATGTATAATTATGGATGGCCTAAGTCTGGGACTCTAGTACCAGAGCAATATACTGTATAAAGTCTAAAAGATTTTTTTTTAAAGTGATGTTACCTCAGCAGGCATCAAAACAAATGATTTTTTCACCTTTACACCTGTCCAGTAATATCGGCTGTAATCCTTACAGTGTTTGATTTTTGTAGTATTGGAACAATTTCAAAACCTGTAACATCACAGGTGATTCAATTTTTAGTGTTGCTGTATCTAAAAATCAGTTGGACGGACGTTTTTACACTCTTTCCCACTAAGGTCATGACTACATCATTGTGACTATCACACTGTCCAAATAGACACTATTTACCAACAGATGTAGTAATTATTCAAACTTCATGCAAGCTGCTGGCACATGGCTTCTCTTATAGTAGCCGGCCAAGCAATATCATTGTATATGAATACTAGTAATCATACATTTTCTTTCTTAGAAAAATATTGTTTCCCACCCACTCATAATGCATAATTATATGAAAATAAATACTCATACTGGCAAGAGTATGGAATATATTACTGAGTCGTTATTTATGCTGGCTGTTGCCTCGCAACAGGACTGATCCATTATTGTCAGCAGGGGTGCTGCTGTATGGAATGATGTCACAAACTACGAAACCTTCTTCCTGAAGTTGCCTCTTCATTTGGATCTGAAAGTGAGAATTGTAATTAAATTTCATTAAAAAGTTAAAAGAAAATCATATAAATTCAGATTCTTTACATATCTTATAAGTTTTTAAATTTTAAAGTGATTATATTCTTATCTAATATAAAAGTAAATAATTTGCAACAAATAGCACTACTAGTAATGAGATAAGTTATAATTATCACTTAATTTCATCAGATATTTAAAATTAAATTATATCAATTCACATTTTCTAATAATTGATATTATATAATGTTTTATTAGGTAATTTTTACAACAAAGTGGCACTACGAGAACTAAAATGTTACCAGATTGTTTTGGTCGGAACACAGCCCAACAACTGCACCTCCACTGCCACAGAACTTAACAGCTGAACCGTGCTGGAACAAATACAAAACACAGGGACACAAACTTTCATTTGAACATCTCAATCTTTCCATGTCTTCTTAAAACCTCCCAGCTACCCTTAAATTTCATCTATCCATCCATCCGTCCATCCATCCGTCCATCAATCCATTCCCAACCATCCATCCATCTATCCATCCATCCCCAACCATCCATCCATCTATCCAACCATCCATCTACCCATCCATCCATCCATCCATCTACCCATCCATCCATCCATCCATCCATCAATCCATCCATCCATCCATCCATCCATCCATCCATCCATCCATCCATCTACCCATCCACCCATCCATCCATCCATCAATCCATCCATCCATCCATCCATCCATCCATCCATCCATCCATCCATCTACCCATCCATCCATCCTTTCCAAACTTATGGTACCCATCTTTACATCCCTCCCTCCCTCCCTTCCTCTATCCGGTACCTGTCTAGCGATGTCCACCATCTGCAGGTTTTTCCGACCCACGGCTGCATCACCATAGATTTTTCTGAAAAAAAAAGTTGTCGATATTGCTGTATAATATATCTTGTCCTGTGTAAATGTATGCTGGTCCCCATTGAAAACAGCTTCCACTACCTGAATAGGCTACCCAGCCGTTTTATTATGAAATAAAATTAAATAAATAGCACGCTATCCTCCCCATGATATATTGTAATTCCATGATCTTCTTGACCCGGTGACCTTCCACTGACCTCTATATGACACCCCCAAACAAACAGTCGTGGTTACCTCCTGAGGTCAAAGTTCATGTTCATGAGCTCAGCCAGTTTCCCAGCATCCCCTGCTTCTAGTGACACCCTGCAAACCAGAGGTGAGTTATTGAATAAAGAAAAAAAGATCTGAAAGGCCGGAAAGGTGCATAGAGTAACTCTCCAAGCAGAGGTTTGGGTTATTTTTGGCGTATTTTTGGATTTTTCAACGGGGTTTCTTGTTTGCTCTGCATTTTTTT
>NW_017804242.1:6845164-6868182 GCF_001625305.1 Branchiostoma belcheri | reverse complement strand
CAAAAAAGAAACCCCGAATAAAAAAGACCTAAAATACGCCTATCTATAAAAAAGCGCAAACGCCTGCTTGGAGAGTAGCACAATGGAACATTTTTCTGTAGGGCCAGTCCCTTTTTGTTCCAGTGTATGCATTTATAAAGGTAAAGTGATACACTAAGAGGCTTGTTTTAGCATGTATTATATTTTTTAAATTAAAACTAAAGGAATTACAAGACACAGATTAGAGCTCTATGGATACATGGCATTTCCAGGTCTATTGTGTATAAGTCTGATTAGGTTATATTTTGACACAGAGAACTCATTATAAATATTATTGATTGGTTGATTGATTGATTAATTGACTGATCTAATCATTCATTATTGAAGAAACTAGTCATGTCTACATGCCTTGCTTCGTCAGTGAAGTCTGCAAAAGTCTTCATGGCATCCAAGACTTCCTTGTCACCTGTATGATAATGCAGTTAAAGAAAGACCCAAGTCGGCACTATTGCATAATAAAAATACCTTATTGGCAGGTGTAAAGAAACAAACAAACAAAAGCACTGCATGAGCATTATCAAAAGAGAAAAGGAGATTCGGTGAAACACTGTTTTTTTGTTATTTCATTTTCAGAACGAATTTTTCGAACGATCTCCATAAGCTTGGTAGGCGTCCAAACCTCTCCTAAAAAATGTTGTTTTTTTTATTATGACTACGGCAGAGGGATGTCGTCCCGACTTCGGAGCTCAGCCAAAGGATATATACCACTACAGTACCCCCCCCCCTCCCAGAACTTAGGTCCGGTTGTTACACTTACACAATCCAAGGATTCCATAACGTCTTTGCACACTTCAAACACTTAAGGAGAAGGAGAATAATCCTTAGATCAGCTCCCACGCGCGTTCTGACAAGGCCGTTCTTCTAACGTAAGGCACTCCCACGCTCTGTTGGTTATGCAAAGGATAAAACAACGCATAACACATTTGCTATTGCATAAGTATATAGTTATTTAAAAATCTACATTGCAACTTACTTTTATGCCAGAATTTGACATGCCTGACTTTCTCAGTCAGATCTTACTTAGAAATCTGTTCCTAGTTTTTATTTTGTTAGTACTAATTTAAGTAAACATGCATCTAGAGACCTGCATTATCATTTGAATTTTCATCATAATCATAAATATTAATGTTATTCAAATAGCCAGCTTCAGACCATTAACTCCTACGTAAGGCTATATATTATATAACCCTGAGGTGTTTGTCACACGGCATTACGGATCAGCTACCGAAGGAGGCAGACGCACCCTACAAGAACAACTGTTACAGCGAGCTGCGCCCGCGTCCTTGCCAAGAAAGTGCCAACTGGAGCTAGTATGTTCATACCCTGTGGACAGATATAAACGGTATTAAAAGGTACGTTTCTACCTGTGGACAAATATAGACGGTTAAATTTGCAGTAAAGACAGGCATTTTCAAACTTTATTCCAGGCAATCGGGTCTATTTCATAACCAGATGTTAGGGTGCCGTTTTGGACTGTCAATTATTACATGTATGATGGTACATGTACATAGCTGTCAAACTAACCTGGCCATCAGAAAACTTTAAAAATCTTTCATTTGAATGTCTGCTTGGAGATTATGTGAGTTCTAAAGACAGTAAGGGTGGTGTCATTGAGATTTTCTACATTATTACATTATTCATAATGTGTGGTCTAAGAAAAAGCGCACATAAGGGTCTAAGAAAAATCGTCCTATGTCTGTTTTAATGAAATGACAGAAAATAACAGATGATGACTAAAGATCCTTTTAAAGAAAAACGTTTCTCTACTCTTCTGCTCATTTTCTGGCCTAATGGAGCTGCAAAAAGGGTCATAAAAGGAGAACAAAACATAAATATTCAAGCAGCAAGTCTCAGACAATTAACAGCTCCATATTTTAAATGTTATTCTCCCCATCACTTGTTATTGAATACTACATTGTCTAATTATAAAATATTTATCATCAAAATAAAAAAACGGCCATCATGCCAGCCTCTGACAATATGCTTCTCTTATAATAGCTGGTCAGGCACCATAGAATATTAATAAATTCTTACAAAAATGTTTACCACTCACTCGTAATGCATAGAACAAAGGAAAACGCATGTGTTGTTATATCATAATGGCAGGACCTGTTACAAATCATTGATATTTTACCGCACCCTGGATTTCTTGGTACTCGGACATTTTAAAGTAAAAAACTTCGCTTGAAAATGCTGGGAGGATTTTATTCTTTTCTCCTTTTTGAACCAAGCACCCCCCCCCCCCAATTAGATTACCCTTATTTCATGCTGGCTCTCCGGTTAAGTTACCGTTTTAATCTGAGGTCCAAGACTGCCCGGACATACACAGGAGCTTGCCGTTCTGTTTAGGTGGCAGGACAACATGGGAAGAAAGCTGCGACACGTGCTGATTTTCCTTCTCATCATCCTGAAGGAGCCCAACATGCCGGAAGCAGGTCCCTGCGGCTGTACATCACCATCATCACACTGCAGAAAGGGCCTCACCAGCATCCCTCAGTACCTCCCAAAATCCATCTCGGTATTGAATCTAGGAGAAAACAGTATTAAAGCCGTGACGCGGTCTGAGCTGTTACGGTATACCAATGTGAATACACTGTGCCTGGGTCATAACAAGATAAGAAAGATTGAAGATGGCGTACTTGGTAATCTGCCCCATCTAGAAATTTTGAACCTGGTTTTGAACCAGATAACTACCATCCCTCCTGGTACATTTGCTAATCTGCCAGAGCTACAATATTTATTCCTTCAAAGAAACCAGATAACTACCATCCATTCTGGTGCATTTGGAAATCTGCCCAAGCTATATAGGTTGTGCCTAGACAACAACCAGATAACTACCATCCATTCTGGTGCATTTGGAAATATGCCCGAGCTAAAAAGGTTGTCTCTCAGATTGAACCAGATAACTACAATCGATTCTGGTGCATTTACCAATCTGCCCAAGCTACAAGAGTTGCGCCTGGAAGACAACCAGATAGCTACCATCCCTTCTGGTACATTTGCAAATCTGCCCCAGCTACAAACGTTGGCCCTGGACCAAAACCAGATAACTACCATCCCTTCTGGTATATTTGCAAATCTGCCCAAGCTACGTACATTGAAACTGAAATACAACCAGATAACTACCGTCTATTCTGGCATATTTTCAAATCTGCCCCGGCTAAAAATCTTGGGGCTGTACAACAACCAGATAACTACCATCCCTTCTAGTGCATTTGCAAATCTTCCCTGGCTAGAATACTTGTTCCTGAACAACAACCAGATAACTACCATCCATTCTGGTGCATTTGCAAATCTGCCCAAGCTATATAGGTTGTGCCTAGACAACAACCAGATAACTACCATCCCTTCTGGTGCATTTAAAAATGTGTCACTTTTTGTTTCATTTAATTTTGTTTCATTTAATTTGAAACTTCAGAACAACAAGATGACGGCCATTCCCCTGTCAGTTTTCTGCTTGTTCCAATCTCATATCAGAATATACCTTCATCTTGACGGGAACCCCTGGCAGTGTGACTGTAGGATGATTCCCATCAGGCTGATTCCCCAAGTAAAAAACAGCATAACGTGCGCCCAACCCGGCAAAGTTCGGGGACAGAAGCTTGCAAATGTCGATCCAAAAGAATTGATATGTAAAGAGCCAACCATATCCCCACTAACTGTTGATAGCTGTTCTGCTGCAGTGTCAACACCTTTAGCTACAATCTCGGAAAGCAATACTAGCCCATCAGTCTTTAAAGCCACCGCTGTCTCAACAGTAAACCCCGCAGAAAACACAAGCAAAAAAAGTGCAACGCTAACTTCGCCCTATGAAATCACTTCAGACAAGCCAGAATCTGCTCCCAGTTCCCCCCAGCCGACCGCATCAACACGGATAGCTGATATCCACTTAATCTCACACAACTCTCACTATCACTGGTACTTTAAGGTCAATGCTGCCCCAATATCAGATCCCGCAGGCAAAACAAGAGCAACACTAACTCCGCCCCTTGCAATCACTCCAGACAAACCAGAATCTGTTCCCAGTTTCCCCCTACCTGTTCTCATTGGCTTAGCCTGTGGTTCAGTAGCTGGCATTGTCCTCATTGGCATGATTATTCTTACTGGGTGGTACAAGATAAAGAGCAGGCGTCCCCCTTTAGGGTTAAATCCCAATGTTGTTGGTGGTAACACAAACACAGCAGTTACTGTGTCGGTCAGTAATGATGATCATGAGGATACTGATAAACTAGGTGTTCAGAATGGGCAGGGCCAGGATAACATTCAATCTCTGAACGTTGGAAATCTATCCCGTAACCAAGTGCTAGCTTTCAAGCCAAATCCTATGTATGCAGGTACAGGTAACGCAGCAGTTTCTGTAATGGCCAGTGGTGATGATCACCAGTATGAAGACATTGACAAAGCGTGTATAAAGACAGGGCAGGGTCAGTCTCAGGCCATCACTAAACCCAACACAAGCACGGCCAGTGGTGATGATCACCAGTATGAAAATGTTGACAACACACGTGCTAAGACAAGACAGGGTCAGTCTCAGGCCATCACTGCATCCACCACAAACACCACAGCTACTGTAATGGCCAGTGGCGATGATCAGACAGGGCATTACCAATCTCAGTCTAATATTCAATCTCTGAAAGTTGGAAATTTGTCACATAACGAAGTGCTAGCTGTCTTACAGGCAAACCCAATGTATGTAGATGTGAAAACACCACCAAAGGACGACGCATCTACAGAGATAGCCAATAGTCATGATAATACAGGGCAGGGCCAGTCCCAGGCCGTGACTGAATCATTGGATGCTAGAAATCTATCTTATGGTACAGGGCAGACTGCCTCACAGCAGAATCCTATATACAAAGCTGTGACCCAGTCTCAGACCACAGCAAACACAGCTGTCGTAATGACCAGTGGTAATGTTCAGGCAGGGCAGGGTCAGTCTCAGATCATCACTAAATCCAACACAACCCCCAAAGCTACTGTAATGACAAGTGGTGATGATCAGACAGGGCAGGGTCAGTCTCAGGCCATCACTGAATCCCTCGATGCTAAAAATCTGTCTCATGTCACAGAGCCGACTGACTCGAAGGTAAATTCTGATTCAAAATTGGAATCACCATGATTCAATCCACATTTAAACTGTCGAAACGGCTGGACAACTTGAAGGAAGATTCTATGTACACAAAAATAAGAGCTTTTTCATTCCCACGGGGTGGTGCGACAGTCACTGTTTGTCTTAGACACAGTAAGTCAAAGACGTTGTCAATAATGATGTGGATATTTGTGTTAATGCCTGTGTGTGTAAATAAATGTGTAATGAATTTTCATGTACAACTGGACGTAATTCAGCCTTTGGCTGCAAAGTCCACGTTTTTTATGAATAAAACAGCATTTGATTTGATTTGATTGATTTGACGAGTGACAAAAATAACAATATTTAGAGATTGTACATAGGAAGAAGTTGAAGATGATTGATTTTGAGGATTCTGAAAAGTTCACTCAATTTTATAGACCATTGAGTGCTCTGTGGGAGAATGTTTAAATTTGATTCCTCGACACTTCAGAATCCGTAACTTTTATTGAGGATGATGTCATGGTTGTAATTTTCTAATATCAACATTGAATATTTGTTCTAACTTTAATGATTGAGAACAAGAACAAGGAAAAAGTGTTTTGTTATTCTGTGTAAAATGTACAATGTATAATTATGGACTATATACGTCTGGAACTCTAGTATCAAAGTAATGTACTGCAGAAAGTGTACAGATGTAAAGTTTCATTTTGAAGACATCAATGCTGAGTTTTTTTTAAATGAATGAGATTTTGCACCAGTGGTATTAGCTGTACTTTTTCATTTTGAATTTGAAGTATTGTAACACTTGTGTTTATAACTATTTCAGAATATGTAACTTTAATTATGTCATGGTTCTATTTTGAAAAGAAAATAGTTTTAATAGTTGTTTAACTTTGATAACTGCCCTACCAAGAACAGGGCTTTGTCATTTTGTGTAAAATATACAATGTATAATCTTGGGATGGAATATCAGGAACTCTTATCTATTTCAGAATCTGTAACTTTTATTTAGGATGATATCATGGTTGCATTTTTCTAAAATCAACTTACCAAGAACAAGGTAAGAGTGTTTTGTCATTCTGTGTAAAATATACAATGTAAAATCTGGACGATCTCAGAATGGAACTCTAGTAGCAGAGCAATGTACAACAGAAATTGTACAGATGTAAAGTTTCATTTTAAAGGCATCAATGCTGAGTCTGATTCAAAAAGAGTTGTAGTTTTTCATTTTGAAGTTGTAGTATCTTAAAACTATTTCAGAATGTGTAACTTTTTATTATTGCCGGTGTCATGGTTGTATTTTGCAATGTTTAACTTGAATGGTTGTTAAATGGTTGTTCCAACTTTGATTCTATGAATGATTGCTCTAAAAAGAACAGGAAAAGAGTGTTTTGTTGTTATGTGTTTACAGTACAGTATACAATGTATAATTATGGATGGCCTAAGTCTGGAACTCAAGTAGCAGAGTAATGTACATACACACTCAAACACACACACAGAGAAAGACACACACATACACACACACACACAAACACACACAAACACAAAATCGCTGCTAAAATAACGCATCTGGTGAAGGTGATAATCATATTGTTATACTAAGTATATACTAAGTTCTATGGGGAGATCTATGCTTACATTGGGTTTGTTACAATAACTATGTTTTACACAATTTTATGTTCACAGTGACAACATCAACCTGTTATTTATTAGTTTATTGTTTATAAGTACCTCTTTGCCTTTTTGAAAAAAAAACCCTGCTGGTGTGACGAGACAATTACTTGTGTGGTCAATGTGAAATCAGCTTACAAAACTATTTGCAAAGCAAACGTTCTTACTCAAACACATTCTCATATATGCTGACAGGAGTCTAAATCCCTCCTGATATAAAACTGCAGCATGATGTAACCCAACACCAGTTACCATGGTGAGAGATGGTCTGGTTGAAGTCATTGACCAGGTCAGCGATCAGTATTTGGAAGCGAAGAAGAAACTGAGCAAAAACAATATGTTTTCCTTAGGTAAACATATTATGTCTGCAAATCAGCAGAATCATATGCACTGTCAGTCTCTTGTCCAAAATGCTTAAAGTTCTGTCCCTATTTTCACAAAAATGCAAGGTTTGGTAAACATACCATGCACTATCCATAAAAACTATGAAATATTTTTTATTGTTTTGTTGTCTTTTAAATCATACTTTGCACAACCAACTTATGAAAAAACAAGGGTCATACAAATCCAATTTTTTGGTCTCTCAACGATCGTCCTCGTGGAAAAAGGGTCTTACCACAGTTGTTCAAGAATATCTGTAATCTACATTAGGGGTGGATACCTGTATAGAAAATTCAGGTCCAGGTCCGGGTCAGAGGATCAGGTCCAGGTCCGGACCTAAACCTGGACCTCATTATTGTACAAACTATATCATATTTTGGAGCGCGAAACAGGAGTACAGGTCACATAGCAACAGAAAGAGATGGATTTAGGCCAATCTAGTTTCATTCAGGGTTATTTTCTTTACCTGCCATGGCCAGATTATCTAAAGATACAGAAATGTACATCCGGTCGGATGATCCGGTAGACTTGGTTCCCGAATGTCGTTCCGGTTTAGACCGGTACCCGCCCCTAACCTATCAATTGCAAGGAATGTTCCAGTATTGTGCAGAAGAACTTGCAGTCAGCTGGGCTGTCTGTGTCGAGAATACGAACTGGCACAATCTCACATCATCGCCAACTGGAGAAAGAAAAGAAAATATTGTCAACCACACCGGTTTTGATTAAAGGCATCAAAATGCAGTTTTTAAGGCTTAGAAACCTGTTTTTTTAAAGCCAGTATTCTACTAGTCATTTATCATACTGAGTTAAAACCACACTGTTCCAAAGTATCTTGTTCCTCATGGAGCAAAAATTCCTAAAATTCTGAAAAATGGTTACTGGTAGGGCCCTGGGCTGATTTTTAGGGTACCACCCAGAAAATAAAGGACTCATCTTAGGGCTTGTATCTGCAGTTTTAAATGCCCAAAGTATATGAAATGCTGACTCAAATGTGCTAAATGCATTGTCAATATCACAAAGATTGCCTTATTCAGAATATTTCCAGTTTTGCCACCCTGAAATTACATGTACACTGGATGCCTTTAGAATCATTCTTCACAAGAAAACAGTTTACTACATTTACCAGCAAATAGAAAAAACACTTGGTATCATTGTAGGTTTCTTTAAGAAGACGAAGACGTACCAGATCCTCAGCCTCTGCTTCTTCCATCTCTTCTGGCTCCTCAGAGGGCTTCTCGGACGTCTCAAGGAACTGGAACACAACAAGGAGTCTTATTCTTAGCAAAAGAGTGATAGAAAGAACCATTGGGCACTTGCGTCTTTGAATTCACCCTATTCAAACTCAGGAACTGAGTTGTGTGGCGTAGCGGTAGCGTGTTCGGCTCAGGCTCAAGAGTAACCTGCAGGATTCTCTGTCATCATGAGGAAATGTGTCTGGATACTTCTGCTGTGTCCATGGCTGGTCCAGGCCCAGCTAGGACCAACTCCCACTGGATCCCCCAAAACCCCAACAACTGACAGTTGGACATGTCCCGAGTGTTATGCATGGGATGAGGCTACGCATGACTGTAAATCATGCTGTGTATGCATCAAATACCCACTGTCTCCATTCTGTTCTGCATGTCCGGAGTTCATTCTTCAAGTACCAGTATCTACAACAACACCAGGTCCTACTAGTACAGTATACCCTTGTACTTGCATCGCAGCTTCACGTGAGTACAACATTCATGTTAAGCGGAATTTGTGATATGACCAAAACATGAAGTCATCATTACTTTCAATTATCAGTCCAACAAATAAATCACTTTTCATCAAATCAGAAAAATAGACTTAGAGAATATAAAATTCTGAGAATTAAGGGATCAAATTGGATGAATAGTCTTGATTAATACCTGGTTAATGTACCAGTCTACCTTTAAAACCAAGAAGGGGGAAAAACATGTTGTCAGATTCTCTGTGGTGCCCTGATGATCAAATAATTAAGACTGATAGATCTAGATGAGATGGTAGGAATGAGCTGGTGTAAGCAATGATTGCAATACTGATTCCAAATATTTCACCTGTTCAAAAGTTCTTCTGTGTCCTTTAGGTATTAAACTGATTACAAATGATTATTACTAACAATTTCTGAACATTTTGTGATCTTTCTTGAAGTGCCATACACTATAGATTTTAATAGTTACTTAGAGGACCATTTGATGATATTTTTACAGGAGCGGGACCACCATCAGGATTCTGGATTTTGGTGACTGTGGGAGTTGGTCTAAGCCTTTTGATTACCGTGGCTTTTATAATTTGGAAATTTCGGAAGAGGTGAGAACACTTAATAGATTCACATAAATCTAACAGATAATATTATTATAATATCCCAAGAGTTTTTATGTATGTATATCTAACACAAACACATGTCCACTTTGTTATTCCTTTAACTATACTATACATAATCAATAGGATTTTTTGTAATGAAACATCATACTCATAGAGTTGCTAGAAGTTATGATAATTCATACATTTGTGTGCTTTCTATTTAGCCAGAGAACCAATAATAATTTTACTGAAGTTGCATAATTATCAAACAAGGGCTAAGACTGTCCTTGAAATAAACTTAAAAATGAAACGAATTTCATTAAGCAATTTACAAAAGTGATATCTAACTTTTTTCATGACTATTCTGCAAATGTGCAAAATGTCGGAATATTTATATGACATGAAGTTGTCAGTGTTTTCTAAAACATCAACTAAGCTTCTTGTATTTTTGTACATGGTAGTTGAATCGCCATTTAATAAAATTGTCACAATAATCAGGATAATACGTTGTATTTTCAATATACTTGTCTTTTTGTAAATAAAGTTTTTTAAATATATACGATGTGTCGGAATTTTTCTACGCTATATAAGGTAGTCATAAATTTGGCACAAATGTAATCATATATTTTTTATTACTATACTGAATGAATGAACTTTATTGCTCGACAATCGTACATGGTACAATGTGTGGCAGTAATACAACAATTGTTGGCATCCTTTCATCTCGAAAGATGAAACAATACTACAATACTACAAAACTAAACTATCCTATTACATTTCTTACTACAAACTACTATCTATACTGTATATGAGTCACAATATGTTCATGTATTGATGACATGGTCTCGCTTATGAAATAAAGTGTACAGAAATTGGCCTACGTAAAGCAGATACGCTAGTAGGACATGACAATTATACATAGAATGTATCGTACTGTGTACCAGATTGGGTGAACTTTGTCTTGGTGGTACTAGTCTGCAACATGCTGCATGCTAAAGCTCCACGACTCAAGAACTCAGTACATACGTACAATGTTGATTCATAAATTCCGCAAAAAGCCAACATATGTACCGGCTTGTCGTATACGTCGATATGTATTTCCGCGAATTCACAATACCAGCTTTGTATTCCTGTGGTTTAGTAGCATTTTTATTTTTGGCCGGAATTTTTTTTATTCGCCCGCGCGCACTAGTTTGGGGGTCTTCAGAGGATGTCATCCATAAAATTAAATCGGTGTGGCCTAATGTTATGGTATATGTATATGTACAAGTATATGTATCAAGTAAGGTTTGCTCTCACCGATTCTATTAGTACTATGAAACATTTTATATTTAACAAAACGTCGGCAAATTGTGACTATTATTGACACAACAAAAAGTACAGGGACTTTTGTATGGTCTTCTACAACTAAAGATCTAACAAAGATAACTGCATGTGTGGATAACGTCATCCTACATTTGTACGTATAGAATATGCGGTAACAATAAAGGTTTAAATATTCTCTGACATGTGGTTTCTAAGATCGAAACATTCTTTAATGTATTATCCTATTTGAAATAAGAATATGTGACCCGGCTGGAACTACCGTATATCAGTAGTATGTATCAATTGATAAATCTTAATCTAATTGGTCACTTGTTTGCCCTAAAAATAGTTATTCTGACAATGCCAATCCTTGTGCTGTACTTGAGGTTCATCCTCAAGAACTACTATCTACAATTCCAGAAATGTGCTACTCACACATGCATACATATTACATACATACATACACATACATACACACACATACATATCATACACATACATACATTGTACATACATATTACATACACACACATACATATTACATACACACACATACATAACGTTACATACATAAAAAAACATTTAATAAACTTTCATTCATACATTATCATATAGCCAGGTGGCGTTGACCAATCAGAAGCCCCCATTCCATATTGATTATGACGCTATAATGTCACAGTTAGCATGATACAAGTATTGCCCGGTGTGTTTTATTCTCACAAGTGTGCTTTGTTGCACAATAAAGCACGGCCCGGAGCAAACCATTTGCAGGGGAGTTGACTCTTTTTGCTGACATTTGTAGCTCGTTTCCTTGTTGAATAGAAATGTTTACCGTCTTGTCATCACCCAATTTATTTAGCAATACATAACAAAATAAAGACCATGTCAATACATGTGAATTTTGAGCGAAAGAAAAGAAAACATATTTTGCGCCACCCCCCTAGTAAGTACATTTCTGTATTGAAACATCCAAATGACCTCAGATGACTTCAAATGGAAGCTTGTTCTATTCTTTTGGCCATAACGGTTCTGTGATATAATATAATGATATAATGTGATGTTATATTATGTCATAATTTATTATATCATATTATATCATATTGTTGTATGGTATAGTGTGATATTACATTGTATCATATTATTTATTACTATTATTTATTATGATTGCATATTATATTATGATATCTTATGATTTCATAGTATATGTACCTTATGTATATTTTGAGTTACTTTAGTTTATTGTACTTAAGTTGTCAAGTTGGATGGTTCACTTCTTTTGTTATTTTCTTCAGTTGAATAAAAAAAAACGGTTCTGTTCCGAAGTTCCGGTGAACTCAAATGAACTCTGATAGAACAAGTAAAATCATCACACTAAAGGGAATACAATTTTAGACAATGGTGTGTCATAATTTGTCATAGAAGAACTGATTGAGGCCAATTTAGACTCAATATGTGGGTCCTTGGAATCGAGAAAGATGCACAGGAACAGTGGCCAGCGGACGGGAGGATAGAGGAGTGACTGTAATGGTTTGTTATATCATTTAGATATATGTGTTATACAGGATTGTGTTACTCTCTACTGTGTAAGTTTTGATAGGCTATATGATAATAGCATTAATGGCCCACCCTTTCTCGGTGAATATGGTGTGATAAAGCCTTGTCAGTTGCTATAACCACCTCATAAAGCCACCTCGTTTGCTGTCGCTCACTCGATGGCTTTATTCGGTGGTTATAGCAACTGACAAGGCTTTATCACACTATATTCACCTCGGGGCGGGTCATTAACCCTTAATTCATTCATTCAACGGTTCTAGCTCCATTGGAGTAAGAATCCGTGGAAAAGATATAGCAGTCAACTATCTTACATTAAATGTGAAAAGTTAATTCCATGAGTGGGACTGAGGAACGTTGGCTTTTGTTTTCTGTTTGTATTTATATTTGTATTTTCTTTAAGTCGCGCTGGCAAAACATGTAGCAAAACAGTGCAGCAACACTTTGCCTTCGTCTTGTATTTTTACTTTAAATTAAGAGAGCCCCACATCGTCGTCACTTTTTAAAAGCCTTTCTTGTTGCCACAGCCCCCCTGAAGCAGCGCTGTACGAACTGTCCTACATCTACCTCGGAGCGGTGGCCACGCTCAGCTGTGTCATCGTGGGACTCTTATTGAGGTTCGTAACTGGTACGTGAACAAGGTTACATCTTATACATTAGGTGATTTGTTTTTTCCACTGGGCACTTGATTTTTTGTACATTATGAAATACAAATTATGGGAAACAGGATCTAATTTGCATAATTAATGAGGAAATTTTATAAATCAGCTACATTCCATGATAGGGCTATTTAAGCTTGTGACATATGTATTCGACAACGAGAGAAACATTGGGAGATACTGATTATATAATGAGACCTAATTTGCATTGTGAGAAAATGTTATAAACCCATAGTGGTAACTATCTGAAATCTTATACTTTTGTTTGTGTGAAGGTGAACACAGTAAATATACCTTATTCAAATAACGGCCTCATTTGTATATGAGGAAATGGCTTCTTTGTTCAGATAAGACTGGCATTGGATGGAGAATATAATTCATGCAAATGATCTTATTTGCATAATCATGGGGAATAATGATTATCATTTCATCGGAATGATTTATCGGTCATAAAGGTCAACATCATTTGGCGAAGGTCGTGGAACTCATAGGTATTTCAAGATCCTTCCTCTAAAGATCAGAATTTGGGGGGTCATTGTTGTACATTTCATGACGAGAGTAGTTTTTCTACTGGCCCGAACAGTAGTTACCAGATAAAAGCAATGACAACACTCCCACTGGTAAATCTAAAAGAAACTCAGACTCTTTATTGGCTTAGTCTTGGCCATTGCAGAAACTATGATGTTCTGAAACTCTAATAAACATTATTTTGGAGGGCTATTCCCTCTTTCACTGGACAATTTACTACACATGTATACCGTGAACTGGACAAAGAACTTTGCTGTTAACAAACAGTGCAAATGCAATTACAGCACTACAAAATATTATGTAATCAATTCTGAGGTACAGTCAAATCTATCCAACCGGCCACCCAGGGGACCAAAGAAAAGTGGTCACCTCGGACAGGTGGTCTCCTTGGACAGGTCCTTGAAGAGGATCGCCTCACATCATGACTAAGACAAAAATGGTTCCAATTCGAGATGTTTTAATGTTAAATGTTATGAGTATCTTCAGTTCTGCGGTGAATGCATGTGGGGAGGGTGGCACATGGAACAATTTACGTCGAACAAAAATATAATCCAGCAGTCAAGGCAAACTGGCCGGTTTCTTCATGATTTCTCATTAGTTATCATCAATAATCAACATGATCGAAAATGATGTGGTCACCATTGGCAGGTATCAGACCTTGAGCGGACCCAACTCAGGGCGATCGCGGTCGCGTAAGCCAGGTTGCTTATACTTTTGGAAAATTTTTGTGACCGAGAAAAAGCGGACACCATGGCCAGGTGGCCAGCTTGAAGAGGTGGTCTCCTTGGCACTGTATAGCGTAGCAGTAAGATTTGCCCGAGTGTTGCTACAGTTTATTAATCTTCTTTCTAATGTCGTCCTGTTGCAGTTTGTCCCCTGTCTCAATGGCGATGGCCATAGCTGATTGGTACTGGGATTTGGCCAGGTCCTTCTTTCCCAGTTTCTTGTAAGATTTTGCTATGTTCTTATGTGCTGTTGTCTGTGATTTCTTGTCTCTATCCTCTTGTCTCATCTTGAGGTGGTTTTGATACATGAGCAGGGCTTTGTCATACTCCTTGAGCTCAAAGTGGGCCCTACCGAGTCTATCGTAAGCTAGGCCCTCTTCATGCCTGTCCTTCAACTGCCTGGCTAGTGCAAGGTGCTGTTCGTAATACTGGATGGCTGTACGTGGGGAGTGGATCTGTTCTCTGAACATTTCACCTATCTGGAAACTAACATTCATCTGTTTTCGCTGCTCTTCTGCATTTTGTGATGCTACACGGCTCTCTAGATACTGTACCATTGGTGCACGGTCCACATTGGAATGAGTTTTTCCTTGTGCACCCTGGTCTACGCCTTCTTCTTCTCGTATCTTCGAGGCCTTCTGTAACCACCTCAAACCTGCCTCATGCTCCCCCATTTCGAAATGAGCCATTCCCAATCTCTCGTAAGCCAGTCCCTCGTGATGCTTGTCCTTCAACTGCCTGGCTAATGCAAGAGTCTGTTTATAATACTGGATGGCTGTACGTGGAGAGTGGAGTTTATATTTGTGCATGTCACCCATCATGAAGTAAGCTTTCATCTGTCCATGTTGATATCCTGTCTGCCGTGCCATCTGTAAGGCCGTGTTAAGATGGGATGCTGCAAGGTCCAGATGACCCTGTAAACTGTATACATTACATATTGCCGTGTGTGTTACTATCTGCTCTTTCTTCTCTCCGTCCTCTTGCTTAATGTTCAGGTACTTATGCAAACACTCCAGGGATGTCTCATACTCCCCCACCTCAAAATGTACCAGACCGAGGCTGCCATAAGCCTTCCCCTCTTCATGCCTGTCCTTCAACCGCCTGGCTAGTGCAAGAGCCTGTTCATAATGCTGGATGGCTGTACTTGGGGAGTGGAGTTGTTTTCTGTGTATCTCACCAATTACGAAGTAAACCTTCATCTGCCAGTGTTGATCCCCTGTCTGCTGTGCCATCTGTAGGGCTGTGTTGAGGTGGGATGTTGCCAAGTCTAGTTTTCCCAGTAACCTGTATGCATTACCCACGTTGTTGTGTGCTGTTATCTGTCCTTTGCTAATCTGCTGTTCTTGGCTAATCTGCAGATACCTTTGGAACCACTCTAGAGCTGACTCATACTCCTCCATATCAAAATGGACCTGTCCAAGTCTGTTGCAAGTCACTCCCTCTTCATGCCTGGCCTTCAACTGCCCGGCTAGTGCAAGAGCCTGTTCATAATACTGAACGGCTGTACGTGGGGAGTGGAGTTGTTCTCTGTGCATGTCACCCATTTCGAAGTGAACCTTCATCTGCCAGTGTTGATCTCCTGTCTGCTGTGCCATCTGTAAAGCCGTGTTGAAGTGGGATGTTGCCAGGTCCAGTTTACTCAGTAGCCTGTATGCATTACCCACGTTGTTGTGTGCTGTTATCTGTTCTTCTTTGTTGCCATCCTCTTCGACAATTTGCAGGTTCTTTTGACCCCACTCTAGAGATGCCCCATACTCACCCATCTCATAATGGACCAGTCCAAGTCTGTTGCAAGCTATTCTCTCCTGATCCCTGTCCTTCAACTGCCTGGCTAGTGCAAGAGTCTGTTTATAATGCTGGATGGCTGTACGTGGGGAGTGGAGTTGTTCCCTGTGCATCTCACCCATCCGGAGGCAAACACTCATCTGGACATGTTGATCCCCTGTCTGCTGTGCCAGCTGTAAGGCAGTGTTGAAGTGGGATGTTGCCTGGTCCGGTTTTCCCAGTAGTCTGTATGCATTACCCACTTCTGCATGTGTTATCATCTGTGCTCTCTTATTTCCATCATCTTGGCTCATCATCTCAAGGCTCTTCTGATGCCACTCCAAAGCTGCGTCATTATTCTGCATATCCGAACAAGCACGTCCCAGCCTGTTGTAAGCCAGCCCCTCCATGTCCTTCCTCCTCAAGTCCCTGGCTAGTGTCAACATCTCTGTGTAGTACCTGTGTGAGACCTCTGGTTCCTCTAGCTGTTCCATGTGTAAATCACCCAGCATGCAGTAAATGCCCATCTGTTCAGTCTTGTTTCCTGTCTCCATGGCAACAGCCAAGGCTGATTCATAGTTAATTTTTGCATCTGACACTTGACCTGATAGTGCCAATGATGAGGCCAGGTTTTTGTAAGCGATGCAAACATCAGTTTCATTCCCTGCATCTACTCTATAGATAGCCAGGGCCTTTTCATGGTTTGTAAAGGCTTCAGCTTGGAGACCTAATATATATCACAGGTTACGCCTAGTCTGCTGTAGGCCTTGGCTTGTTTTGTGTCTTCTGACAGTGCCTGAGAACACTCTAACATATTCTGATAATACTGCAGAGCTGACTGTGGGTTGCGTAGTTTTGTCCTGTAAAGATCTCCTATCTGACAGTACAGGTCAAACTGTTTTCCCTTGTCTCTCAGTACTGCAGGTTTGTTAAGTTCAGCAAGGAGAGTCTCTAGTGTGCCCTGGACATCACCCTCGCCTACGGGTCCGAGAAAGATCCATTTAGTGCCTTTAGTCAATTTCATGGAAGCAATAAATTTCCTGGATGTTTTCATCTTTAGATATAGAGCAAATAACATGCAAATACCAAAGGTTGACTTTCCAACAGTGTAAATAATAGAAACGACAGCATTGATCTCTCATCAGCAAAAAATCAGCATAGTCGAAAATGTGCCAAAGACGACTACAGCTGCCCTATTACATTTTTGCATGTGCAATCCTTCTGTGCCACGATATCAGAGAAAGACAAACTAACCCTAACGTCTGCCCATTCTAGAATCTTTTTTACAGCAAGATGCTAAAGACGAAATGATTCCAAACCTGTGATATTGTAACAAAATTGATTAGTCTCGCGAGAACACGAGACTAGGTCGAGACTTGTGCGGATCTTCTGGCCTCCCCCGCCTCCTTGTGGAGTAGGGGTAAATAGGACTTGGGCAGCTCGGAGCTGGAGGTGGGGAAGCCAGAAGATCCGCACATGTACAAGTCTCGACCTAATCTCGTGTTCTCGCGAGACTAGGTCACTCCGCGATCAAGATGTACAGTCGACATCGAAACTTTGGAGGTACGTGTTTCTTTCTTTCAGTCACTTATTCAAGAATATTTTACAAAATGAGCATGCTAGTATTAAATTGTCCTACCTGACGGTGAGTCGGGTCTGCTGAGTCCTGATCCTGGAGTGCCTGTCACATAGCCAGATGAGTCAGAGCTTATGGAGGAAGTCCTCTTTCTCCGAGGTCCCATCAGTCGTTCCAGTTCCTTGATGTCCAGTGAGACCAGTTCTGACATCACCTGTGGAACCTCCGTGTCACCAATGGTCTGATCTTCTGTGGATTTATAATGTTTTCTATGAGTACTGTAAAAATCTATGGATTTAAGTTCACATTTTGACACTTCGAAGCAGCAAACATTCAGATTTACAATTTTGTTTTACCATTTGTTTGTGGTTAGCAAACTTTCATAGCATGAAAGTTCATCTGTGTTCCCTGTCTGTGTTGATGCAAGTCAGAGACGGGGGGCGACACAAGTTATCTGGCACGTATGACCCGCTACTATGGTCACGTATCTCTGACGTCTCGTTCCAAGAGTAGAATTTGGGATAAGTCCCAATTCATTGTAGTGTTGGCAGTTAAAGTTCAGTCTTTATTTCATAATTTTATCTATCATAATGATTATTAATATGACAAGGTTAATCCTCAAATCTCTTTTACCTGTTGTTTCCTGAGCTGGTATAACTGACGCCCCAGCAGGTTTGAGGACAGAGTTGATCTCCCGGACCTCTGTGTCTTCTGGTGTTTCCTCGGGTGTGCTGGCTGTTTGGACAGAATGGTGATTCATTAGATGGTTTGGTTTGGTTTATTGAAGTTGTAACAGCGCAATACACGTGTGAGACAGGCAGCTGTTGTTGGTGTTGTCTCCCACACATAGAAACCAATACAGGACAGACAATACTCATTTTCATTTAAGTGGGGAAAGTCGTGTAAAGTGTCTTTCCCAAGGGCACAAGATCGGTGGCATGTCAGGACTCGAACCCGGGACCTCTTGGTTCCGAGTTGAGTACTCTGCCGTTGCGCCACACGACCTCACTTTCGACATCCCAGATTAGCCGGTAGAAGGACCAATTTTTTTGCAATCAGTGTTGCATTAGACAGTGAGACATCGTAATCGGGTAGCGATTTATACTTAGTGTATTTTTCTTTACATCATGATCCACTATATCATATTTCATGTAATTATTTAACTAGACGTTATGAATGGTTAGTCATATGTTACCTGCTATTTGAAGATTGTCTAGTTTGTTGAGAAGATCATCGTCTCCATCGTTCCTCTGTGTTGGTAGTGGCACTTTGTGGAGGTGTTGTGGTAGCTTCTTCTGATCCAGGTGCAGAACGTCCAACACTCTGCTAGTGGTGCGGGTGTGTGGCTGATAGAGGGGGTACTCCAGGGGTAGTCTTGGCATGAGCTGACCTTTGAACAGCAAGTGGTTGGAGGGTGTTCAGGAATTGTCACATATAATGGTCAAAGAGATCAAATTTTCAGCGACCACTGTCACCTTCCTCAGGATAATTAATTACCAATCACTCACAACGTGATCTCGCGAAAGTTACAGTCACAAACACGTGACCTTATTCACACGAGATTTTACTGATACGTGACGTAAGCAATTGATCAAAAGTGCCAGGGAGTTTATATCGTCCACCGTCTCTATTAAGTGAAGGCTGAAGTGCTCTGATATGTATGGCCTCCTTAATGCCTCTTAGAAAGTAGTCCTGTTCAGTGTCCAGTATTCTAACTTTGTCCAAAGAGGTGATTCGAGCTGGGGTTTTTGTGTTCAAGAAATCTGGCATTAGGGATTAGCCATTAAGGAGGCCATATATATCAGAGTACTTCAGCCTTCACTTCATAGAGACGGTGGACGATATAAACTCCCTGGCACTTTTGATCAATTGCTCACGTCACGTATCAGTAAAGTCTCACGTGAGAATAAGGTCACGTGTTGGTAACCGTAACTCTCTCGAGATCACGTTGTGAGTGATTGGTCATTGCAATTGATTATCCTGATGAAGGCGACAGTGGTCGCTGAAAATTTGATCTCTCTGTAAATTGTGTGTTGGAATAAAGTTCAACGTTTCACTACCAACACAGATGAACTTTCATACTACTAGGTATACATACTACCGTACATAGGTACTAAAATTATCATCTTGAAATCGAAATTTTACGCCTTTCAATGAACGTAGGAGAATCAAAATTCCGATATAACCTTTACCTTTGGCAGCAGGTGAGGTGAGGATGTAGACCAGGGCCTTCCTGAAGTCCTCTATGTTGATGGTTGACTTCACAGAGACGTTCTCAGCACAGAGTTCCTGTAAGGTTTCCTTCCTTATCAAACTACCAACCAGCAGGTCATTGAGTTTTCCACTTTTGTACATGAACCAGAGTTGGCCCAAGCCGCCCAAGTCTGTACATTGCGTGTAGAAGACCAGGCTGCCTGTCTTGACATCTGTAACATTCACGCCTTTGATTTCCTCCAGTTGCTTGATTGCTTCTGCAGTGTCGAGTAGGTCTTCCACTGTTCTGATTTCTGGTTTTACCTGCTCTAGCAGACCAAGAGTTTCGTCTGTGAAAGTTGTGATGTCGAGAGTAACAAATGCCTTCTTTGCCGAGGCATAGCTTAGCAGTTCCTTGGGGGTTTTGACGGTTGGCTTCACCTGTGCAAGTATCTCTAC
Organism: Branchiostoma belcheri; assembly: GCF_001625305.1. NCBI lineage: Eukaryota > Metazoa > Chordata > Leptocardii > Amphioxiformes > Branchiostomatidae > Branchiostoma > Branchiostoma belcheri. Next base: position 6,847,953 of record NW_017804242.1, on the reverse strand, counting down.
CACGATGGGCAGTGGAGGAGGTATATCTAGAGTACAAAGATGATAAACAAGGTAGGATGCATCGCACACAAAGTACTTTCTATTTGAGAGCATTCAACAGGTTAGCATTTTGTTAACTGAGTTTGGACCTTAAGAGCTCCACATCTTGTAGATCAAGTCAGATACGTTTTTTTAGTACCGCCATGTCGACCTGACATGTATGTGAGGTCGACAATGTTACCCGTTATAATGTATCACATGCACAATTATGAAACTTACCTCGTTTTGTACGTTTCCGGCCTCCAACATTCTCCCATATAGTATCCGTGCCTCTCTTTCTTGTCTGGATTTGAGCTGACTGCTGTGCAACGTTCCCAGCTGCAAAGTGTCCAACATTTGGCACTAGAAGGAGGTATACGTTACGTAGATTGAAAATATGCATTCAGCACATCGTTAAGTATTTTATACAGTGTTAAGCATGCACAAACAACAGGAATGTATGTGTCATGTCATCTTTTACAAATCGATGAGAATCAAAACCAATCATCAGATTTGGTAATCATAATCATTATTAAAGTTTAAGATGCTCAACAGTGTTCATTATATGGAAATCCATTTCTTTTACATACCTTAGAGCTTATTCTTTTGTTCAAATCAGTAAGGATGTTATTAGATGAGATAAGATAAAACAAAGATGTATTCACCTGCATCTGTACAAGCTTTGATGCACTGCTGATGAGATTCTTCCCAGTACTTTGAGGACAGAAGCTTCTTCTTACACCTTGCTGCTGTTTCAAACTCTGTCCTGTTGTGCTTTAGCATTCTCTCGATGCTGCGAGCTAGATATTTCACAGTGACACCTTCCTCATGTTCATCCATGTCAACAATGGAATGATGCAGTTCATCTACATGTTCATGAATGAAGTCTGCCAGCCCAGACTTGCTTGATACAAGAACAGGGACGCCTGCCGCGATGGCCTCCAGGCCGACCAGTCCGAACGGTTCAGCACGAGAAGGCATCAGGACCAGGTGGGCCTGCATCATCTCTTTATAGATGTCCTTCTGTGAGCCGTATGGGAGGAGGGTTATCTGTAGGTTTGCTGACTTACGGTGCTTTAGGATTGCCATGCGTGTTTCAATGTCATCTTTGTCAACTCCCATGACACGCAACTTAACTTTCATCTTCTCTGCTACAAGGCTCAGGGATTCAACAGCAAGGTCATATCCCTTCAGTTTTTCAACACCCTTCACCCTACCGATGGACAGGACCACCATTGTCTCTGTGTCCTTGTATTCAGCCTCTGCATCTTCAAAGATCTTGGGAGGTCTCGGAACAAACTTGACATGCTGAGGCCTCTTGCTGGCAGGTATAGCTCTGAACTGGTTCTCAAAGTGATCAAATATCTTGTTTCCAAGAGAAAAGACCACGTCAGCTTCTTGTGCATCTTCAAGGATGGAGTCTTCCTTCTTCCCGATACCCATGGCCTTCTCATCTCCTTTGTAGTACTCGGTGTCTTCTGGTATGTCAGTGGTGAAGAGGACGACTCTTGCATCAGATGCAGAGTAACGTTCCTGTTTGATTCTCACGGCTGCCCTACTTGTGACGTCGGAGTGACCGACAATGCTTCGGACCTTTTGGGGAAGATTTTGGTATTTGGACAGGTGGTCAAAGGTCAGCCAATTTGGTGATGGGTCAGTCCGACTAGGATCATCTGGGTCAAGTGTAGGCAGCAGTAGTTCTATCCCATCGCGTTTTGCATTCTGGATGTCCTCTTCATTCGCTTTCAAAACTGTCATGAGCACAGGTATTTCTGATTCGCGTTCCCTGAGTATGTCTACCACCTGCTGGTTTAAGGGGGAGGTTTCATCCTGAGATGAGCCATACTCAGTATGGACCAATAGCACAGCGGGGTTTTCTGTAAAGGAAAACATGACCGTGTACACTACATTATTGGCGTGACCATCGAAAACAAATACATGTATTTGCACAATGTTGTGATAACCAAGCCACTTATCATGGGAATATCAGCAACAGCTGTAGCTATAACAGGAAATTGAAATTGAATTAAAAGAATTACATTTTGTTGCCTATAGATTGTTTGCTTTGTCGTTTATATTTTTGTTATTATTTGTGTCAGTTACTTCAATTTGCATTGATTGGAAAGTACATCAATTATAACTTTAATTTCAGACATATTATTTCTATTATTTGACCTCTGATCTCCAATACACTTTTATTTCTCTATGCTGATTTTCTTTCAAGTTTGTCATATTTTCAGCATAATTTGTATGTTTTAGTTATTATCATTATGGCTAAAAGTAATTATCATTATTATTGTCATTTTATTTTATGTGGCTGGACTCCAAGAAGAATAGTATGGAGTTTACCATACTAATGGAGATGTCAAACAATTCACGCCACATTTTAGTTCTACAACTTTGTTATGTTGATTTGACAACTTACTCATATAATCTATATTTTGTACTGATGTTTGTAATAACTAGGCTAATTATTTTGATCTTTCTTTATTTGTTCAGATAGAGGATTTGTATTATTTAATTTAGTTCTTCGAATTGTTTTTTTTTTAATTTTATTTCCTGCTATTTTGTCTTCTGCGTTCTGGTTCATTTAGTAATAAGGGTAATTTATCTTGTAGTATTGGGGAGGGCCAAAGAAACAAAATTTAGTAGCATTGACTTACCCATGGTTGTCCTGGGACATCAATTGATAATTGAACTCATGGCGTCCTGGTGTACTGCTGCTAAGGTAAGACGTACACTGGATGATAGGTAAGAAAATGATGTTAGTG
>NW_017804242.1:6814624-6845144 GCF_001625305.1 Branchiostoma belcheri | reverse complement strand
GGGGGGGTCTTGCCACTGTCTGAGACCAAATTGGTCCTGGGACATGCTCCCCCGGAAATTTTTGAAAATGTAAGTTTTTGAGAAGATTTCAAAGGATAATCAGACATAACGTTTTCCTCAATGACAAACTGAGCAGTTTTTCTACGATTCCAACCCTGCTGGTGATACGAATCAGTCCACCTGTTAAAGAAAAATCTTTGACCTTTATATTAATAGTGGACCAAAAAGTGGACCTTTGAGCCTTGTGGGGGGTTCGTCCGAATATGTAATAATAACATAATATTCAGGTTACGATATCTCTATTGAGATAGGTCTCATGCAGGAAAGACATTGTTTATTCGTATGAGCTTTGAGTTGCATAGTTTTTTCTGTGACCTTTGCCTGAGCCGTTTTTCCCAAACCTGGAAGTGACACGGAGTTTTGAACTATGTTTGTCACAAACATTCTAAATAGACTACCACAGATGGAAATACAACTTTTCGCTGCTACCGAATATTGTCAGCATTGTCTTTCAGGCTTTATCATATGTATAGCTAAGTTCTGTTAGCTAGTAAAACAAGTAGCTGCATATATCGTCAACTAGACTCCAACATAACGGCATTGTTGGCTTTAGATCAAAGTTCTTCATCACGTGTCATGGCATGATAACATACCTATGTTGAACATTTGGAAACAACAGTTCAACTTGGCCACTTTCCCCTCAAAACCGTTCTAGTTATCGATGTCAGTAACCTTGTCATCTTGTATAAAACGTACATTTTACAAAACTTACCTTTCTTCAGTAGAATCAAGTGCATTTTCGGCAGGTGTCCTACGGGCTGAATAACGGTTCCGTCTTTTAGTTAGGTCAAACTTTGCGGTGAGCAAGGTAGCATTTGTTACGGGCCTTCTCATTGGTTGATAATAGTGTTTGCGTAATCACTTGTCTTTCGAGTAGCCGAGCTAAAACAAGTCTTTCAGTGCTCAAATCTTCACAACACATTATATGATTGTATATTTGAAAAATAGCGTGTTTATTGTTGCTTTATTACGGCAACCTACCAACAGGTTGCACCAATCGTGGAGCGTTTAACAAGCACGTCATCAGTTACACCTGAACAGTAGGTACGTCATAGACGGGCTATACCATAGAGGGTCACAGGGGTGTATGCTTTTAATATTTGCTTATTTACACGAAGTATTTATTAAATTACACAAAGCAAAAATATGCATAGTTAAAACAGATAAGGTGACATTACGAGATTCTTTATTGACTCTAGTAAATGATAGTAAACAAGCATATAGAATTAATCATTGACAGGGATTGACTAGTACAAACGTAGCACTGATTAGGTCATATGTTTTAACGCAGATAAAATTTGCTTTGCAGGTGGGGAGGGGGGATTTCTTTGGTGCACACTTCTCTGAGGCTGTGCCCTGCCTACAACCTTAGACAGCAGTATTTCAAGTTTTTCCCGTCCATATCTAGCAGGATATTCTATTGGCTTGTACGCGACACTCCTGAAGAACCTGTGAAACATATCTGCGGTCAATCTTGTCGACGAAAACTGGCAGAAACTTCTTGTAGCAGTCGGGGTTAGACAACTTCCCGTAGATAACTTTGCCTTCGAAAGCTTAGTCTCCACCAGACTCTTTTGCACGCAAACTGGGCCCTCTATGGCTGGCCAGCTCCCCTGCCCACCTACATTATTTTACGCAGATTTCTATTATTTATTCAGCCTGCAAAAGAGTCTGCATCAATGTATCAAGTAAATGACCAAGCAATAAATCAAAGCCTTGTCTTGAATGAAGTCGTCAAACTCTTGTATTATAGATTTTTTTGTTAACAGGCTCACAGGATCCGGAGAAAGTGGACCCTAAACTGATCGTGCCGTTCTACGTTAGTTTGTTCTGCTACCTACCGAACCGCTGGCTGAAGTGGCTGCGCTGTGGAGTCAGGCATGGGGAACCCGAGTGGGTAAGTTGTGAAGCTTCCATCACCCGTAAAAGTCCGTCAAAGTGAGCGTATGTAGCATACATATATAGGTTAGTAGAAGTAGAATGGTTTATTACAAGAACAAGAAAATGTACACACAAGCCTCCTGGCAGCTGTGATGACTGAATTGCGAGGCCTATTCTGACAAACTATATACATTCATAAAATTTGAAAATATAGTTAAATTAAAAAAGCGAATATTAGTTTAAATTGAAAGGTTGGCTTGAAGATTCATCTGCATTAATTGGTAAAAACTATTCTGGAACAGGTTTGAACTGTCATTTCAAACACAAGAAATCAGACTTATTTACCCAGAAGCGGTGAACTGCTTATTCTTTGACAAATACTGGACAATCGACAATTTTGGTAAGTCCACTCTTAAAATTACAGCTCAAACCTATTCCAACATATATGGATGGGATAGTGCTTGTCTAACAGTAAAAACGTTATTATTCCGTTAAACATTAAGAGCTAAGAACGTCACCAAAAGAAGTTCTTAAACGACCGGTAACCAATCAGCACCAAGGACAGACCCCATACCATGTGCGCACGCGCGAGTATGCGTGTGTGTTTGGTTGTTTGTTTGCTTGTTTTTAGATGACGCACACCTTCACACTGCATGTTTGTGTGTGTGACTAAGTGTTCGTGTGTGCGTTTGCATATGCGTGTGCGTCCGTGCGCGCGCGCTTATGTGTATGTGCGCGAGCGTGTATACCTGTTTTGTGTATGTGTATGCACCACCTATCACCGTCTCTAAATAATCTTCACATGGCAATTTTCTCCATCTTCAGGACAAGGCCGCTTTCGACGTGGAGTTGTCGCCTGTAGCCAGAGGGCTTCCACCTACTGACCAAGGGACCAGGTTGTAAAACAGTCTGGGGACAACCACAGACCATTTACGGTTAAAAACATATTCAGGAACCGAGTAAAGAAGGCTCTTTTTACATAACCAAGTCTTTTATTCAGCCAACGTTTCGGTGACCGTCCGTCACCTTCCTCAGGGCAATTCTGACTGGTTCACATTGCACTACAGCACAGGTGTCGCTGCTATAGATGCATTCCTAAACGTACACTAGTTACATATCTACACATATGCGTGATTACAGGGAACTGTATCTACAATGCGGTTCCTGCGACACCTGTGCTGCAGTGAAATGTGAACCAGTCAGAATTGCCCTGAGAAAGGTGACAGACGGTCACCAAAAGTTCGGTTGAATATAAAAGACTTGGTTGTGTAAAAAGAGTGTCTTCACTCAGCTAGTGTCCTTACCAACCTGATGAAACTATTCACGGATCTTCACGGGAACCATGCAGCTGGAACCATTCCCTGATTAGACACTACCCTGGTTATTTCACATCACACCAAATGTATCTCCGGCTTGTTTTTTTCCATCACATGAGCCTTTTTTAGTTGTTTTAGTTTTAGACTTTATATTTTAGCGTTAAAACTTTGTTCACGTTAATATACAATGTATCTCAATTCTCAGTTCTGAGGTAGCTATGTATACGTTTTCACCAGGACACATACACATGCCGTATACTAGTATCTAGCCCCCACCGGATCGTAGAATTCGTCAAAAGGATTGTAAAATTGGCCAAGGGAATCCTGCCGGGGAAGGTTGTTTCTTTCTCTAACTGCGGCCAAACTCCCCTGGCAAATGTATTCTCCTATATATAGCCAGCGTAGTTGGTAGAGACTAAGGTATATCAAAGTGAGATCTAACTGCAGCATCTGTGATTGAAATTCGAACTAGTTCTATAGTTCATATAAATTCACTTATTAGATCCATCGCTCCAGAATGTTTTAGTGGGAAACACGCTATTTGAATATTATTATGTTTACCGAAGGAAAATTGTGTTGTTACGTTTCCTCTTCTTTTTCTTCTTCTGTTCCAAACACTGACTCTGACCGGGCTTATGACCTGATTTGTTGACGTCTCTCACCATGGTAACTGGTGTTGGGTGACATCATGTTGTAATTTTACAGCAGGAGGGATTTAGACTCCTGTCTGACCATATGTATGGATGTGTTTGAGAAAGAATTACTAGTAACAGAGCAAACCATATGCAAAGGTAAACATTATGCACTTGCCTTGCACATGTTACCTTTAATTTCTAGTTATGGGTGTTATATAGTAATTTGATACCGAGGCATACATACATGTATGGTCGGATGACAGCACTAGTGCTCACAACACATACACTGTGTTAACAATTTGTGATGTAACGAAAATATAATTTTCTCACCAATGACACGTGTCTCTTATGTGTGTGTTTGTGTGTTTACTTCAATGGGAAAATAGATGTTGACAGTCTACTTAAGGTTTTACCACACAATGTACTCTGAGTACACGTACGTAGCTTAGAATAGAATACAAGTAAAATCTGAGATTTTATACTTCCGGGCTTTTTATTGTATATTCTTATATGTTGTTTGTTATGAATAGTTGATGGTGTTAAATTTTATGTGTTAGACTTAGCGTTCCAGCTTGTGCTAACACAGGTCAACATTTTCATCTGCAGCTTATAACATGTACCCATGAACTTATGAAATTCTATTTAATCTGCCACAAGGAACTCGTAATGAAACTCAGAATGACAGCCGGAACCCTTAAATCAGACGTTAAAAATAACCGGTAATCAGTGTTACGACATACATTCCTGAAGAAGCAAAACGCGGGCACATGGTCCGTATCCACACATATTGTGACTGGGGTCCGAAAGGATACATACAGAAGCTTGCTGCTTATAGCACGTCAAATATACAAGGGTTTACAAGAAGTTGTAGTAATATAAGCACGTATGCGAAAGTTTGCATAATAGTCATTTGCATACTTGTGACTCGCTACCTTTACCAGATATTAACACTTCCGGGAACTAAAAAAAGCCATCATAAATCCACAAAGAAATATATATTTTCACCAAAGGATCTTTGAATTATGCATATTTTCACTGAATCTGGCTATGCAGCCGTGGAAAACAGCGTTTTGGTGCATATTTTTAAACAAAGATTGTATCAAAACCAGACACCCCTCTGTGCGAAGCGTAGGGAAAGTGGATCAAACCGATAATACTTTAAAGACACCAAAGGTCAACGCTCGCGACCATTTTCAGGGTCAAAGGGGTGTCCGGGTGCAGCCAAAAAGGCATTTTATAGTATTGCAAGGCACTCGTACTCGTAGCATATAGTATAGAGCTAAAATTATTCTTAAACCACACACACAAAAACACAGACATACACAGGCATACAATACACACGCATAAACACACAAAAACACACACACAAACACACACACACACACACACACACTATTACTGTAAGTGCGCCTTTCGTAGAACTCAAAGATACAATATTCTTTAACTTTTTCGGTACCGTTTTTCTCGTCAGACGTCCTATACTTGAGCAGTGTGGCTCAAGGGCTCGGGAAACAGAGATGTGCACAGCCTTTTACACCATACGATGTGGTGGCGTCAGTTTTGTAAATCTAGTGCGCCAATAATAAATTTCTGTAATTGTTCTCATTTTAATAGAAAATATGGTGTAGGGAAATTTGTACTTTTCGATTTGCATTTATGGAACATTTATAATAATATAATCTAATCGTCCTTCTTCGACACATATAAGTACCTGGCCCCAAAACGGGCCGTCATTGGTCGTCATAATTAGATTACCAACGTCACATTAATTATGAACGGCCGTTCTGCACACCTGTGTAAAAACAAGTTTGGTATGGTCCATTGAAAATCGCACTTTCAAATCAAAATGGCGCTTTCGTACGACGGAAATACTCTGGGCTGATCTTTTCAAACTTGCTGGGTACTTTTTAGACGTTTTCGTCGGTAGAATGTCTTAGTAAGTGTGCAGCAGAATGTCTGGGAGTGTTCGCCGAGGATTTGTACCGTTCTGGTGATGTTTTGAAGGGAAAGTGCGGATTTCCTGACCTGGCGAATTTTGGAGAAGACAAAAATGGCGAGACAGTTGGGAAGAGTAGCGTGGTATAGAGACGACTTCATTCATTGTTGCAGGTAAACCAGTACATTGTTTGGCTTACATTATTCCTTAGCAACTAGTACGAACATGTCAACTTATATTCCGTAAGAAATTATCTATTTCTGTATTAGGGAGCGGCCGTTCCTAATTTTAGACAGGCTTAGAAAAAGTCTATCAAGCTGCCGCGTTTTCAACAACATTTTCAATGTGGGGTGCGCTTGTAGAGTATATATAAAATGTATGTGCGTGTCTTTCTAGTCAGTTGTTAAGCGTTTTGAGGTTATATTTGTTGAAAGAAATTGTGCATCGACCAAACCCTTTTCTTTATCTCCACGTGGTTCAAAACACCTGTTGGAATGTGGCCGTGTACATAATCATTTATTTTTCCCGGCAAAAATTTGCGTAAACAAGATGGGCGCCTCAAAGCTTCAGGGCGCCGAAATGAATACGATACAAAACGGTTGAAAACTAGTTTCTGTATCTGTATCTGTATAGCCGGTATAACCGCCTTTCGGCGTAACACACCAGCTTCGCAGGCACGCGGCGCGGCGGCAGCTGGCTATATTACACCGATCGACTTGTTACACCTAACCCTTGAACTTCTAGCTCTAGACATTGTTTAAAGCTATCTATTGACAATGCCCCTACTGTACTTGGTGACAGTGAGTTCCACTCTGCGATAGTTCTAGGAAAGAATGAATTCTTGAACGCCTCAATCCTTGGTTGATAACTCTGGTACTTGAATGCGTGGCTATTTCTTGTTCTCTTCTGGGCTGGTATTAGGTACTTAGTAGTTGGGACATCCACCAGTTTATTAGTCATTTTGTACATCATGCATAGTCTGGACATCTTTCTTCTGTCTTCCAGTGAGGTCCACTGTAGGTTTCTTTTCATTTCCGTGACACTAGCACCTCTTACATAGTTGTTCATACAGAATCTTGCAGCTTGATTCTGTACCCTTTCCAATTTGTCTTTGTCTTTCTTTGTATATGGATCCCATACTGTCGCAGCATATTCTAGGTTCGGTCTTACAAGTGACGTGTATGCAAGTGATTTTACTCTAGTTGGACATGCGCACAGATTACGTTTAATCACTCCCAATGTCTGTTTCGCCTTAGTTGTGATATTATTAACATGTGCACCCCACTTCAGTCCGCTTGTCAGCGTGACGCCCAGATACGGATGGATTTTTGTGGTTGCTTAAGCCTGACCACAAAACTGGTAGCTAGTTGCATGTGGCGTTCGTTTGTTTGTTATGTGCATAATGTAGCATTTTCAGGATTAAACTGCATGAGCCATTTGCTTTGCCATTCTTCCAGGGTGTTCAGGTCTTTTTGGAGAGGTTGTGAGTCGGTCTGTGTAGAAAGCTCTACATACAATAGACAGTCATTGGCAAATAACCTCATATTTGAGTCAAGCTGATCTGGTAGGTCATTTATATACAAGAGAAAGAGCAATGGCCCCAGGACGGTTCCTTGAGGGACCCCAGACGCTACTTTAACTGGAGCCGACGCCTTCCCTTCAACCACTACTGTTTGCTCCCTGTTGGTCAGGAAAGCCTTTAACCAATTCAGCGTAGGACCTTGGATTCCATAATACTCCAGTTTTGAGATGAGCCTGCCATGGGGGACTTTATCAAAGGCTTTAGTGAAATCAAGTATTGCTAAATCTACCTGCCGTTTACTGTTTAGTGCGCCAGCTATGTCATGGACTGTTAGTATAAGCTGTGTTTCTGTGGATCGTTTGGCTCTGAATCCATGCTGGTAATCCGTTAATATACTGTAACTTTCTAGGTGCTTCATGATTTGGCTATGGATAATATGTTCAAGTAGTTTGCAGGATATGCAGGTCAGTGAAACAGGTCTGTAGTTGCTTGGGACCGCTCTATCTCCTTTTTTAAAGATGGCGCATATATTTGCATCCCTCCAATCTTTAGGGATTTCTGTAGTTGTTAGCGAGTGTTGGAAAATATTGGTTAGAACAGGCGCGATTTCACTAGCTGTCAACTTGAGGAACCACGGTGGTATTTGGTCTGGTCCGGATGCTTTAGAGGGATTGAGACCTTGAAGCATTTTTTCGACACCATCAGTAGAAACTACTATATGTTCCATTGGAGAAGTACAGGGCTGACCTAGAAATGGCATATCTGTGGTGTCTTCCTCTGTGAAAACACTTTTGAACTGTGAACTGAGTACTTCCGCCTTTTCCCTCTGTCACTGATGATGGTATTTCCCACCTTTAGGGGTGCTACCCCGACAAGGTCTTTCCTTAGTCCTTTTATGTACGACCAGAATGTTTTGGGTTTGTCAACTATAGCTTCTCCCAGTATGTCTGCCACGTATTTAGAGTGTGCTTGTCTTATGCTTTTCTGAATTCCCTTCTTAACTCTCTTATATTTGTTCCAGTCTTCCTCTTGTCCTGTTTTCTTAGCTTTGTTATAGAGCCGCTGCTTCTAATACCCCCGTCACATTGCGCGTAAATCGATCGGCCGACTAGTTGGCGAGCTCTAAATGACATTTACGGCCGTAGTACGCCCGATGTTCCGTCGAGCATCGCGCGAATTTTCGGAATCGCCGGCGATTTTTTGGAGTCGGCCGAAGCTCGCTGACACGCGAAACGTGTTCTTAACATCAGCGACTAGTCGCCGGCGATTTTTGAGGTCGCAGAGCTCGTTTCCAGCTCGCGCGTAGCTCGCCGGTAGCTCGCCCCTGTGCGGACGAGAGTCGACCGATATTCGGGCGTACATCCCACGAGTCTCGGCCGTATTTCGTCTTTGAAAATCGGGCGACGGTCGCTGAATACGGTCGACCCTCGCGCGAGCTTCGCGAAATGTTCGGACGACCCTCTTTCGTACCTCGCCCGACTTGCGCAAAGTTTTTAAACTCGTGCGTGCTTCGAGCGAGCTTCGTGCCAGTGTCGGACGAAGGTTCTACGAGCCTCGGCCGAGCTCCTGCGAAGTTATTATTTATTCAGCACCTGTGACATTTATTTGAGATTGCATTGACAGTATACTGTGTAAAGTTTGCAGGAGCAACGTCCCATTGATTGTTAACGTTATATTTACGAGAAAGGATAAAAATAGACAAAATCGTCCTTTTTGTCCTTTTGTTAAATCAACATTCGTTGATAAACAAAATCACTTTAAAAAGATGATGTGGTTTTAACTATATAAGACCAAATGCCTAGATTATTGAACGCACATGAAATTCTTTACTCTTGTCCAGTTAGGAGGTGTGTGGCCTTATTTCAGATGGCTGTATAATAAATTGACGTTTACACTTGTTCATTCTGGAATGGGGTTGACTTTTTTCTTAGGGGGCCCACAAGAACGTCATGTGATAGATATTACTTACTAATTGAAGTTTATATTGCATGGGTCTTTTTACCTTTGTCTACTTTGTTGACATTGAATGGCTTGTTTACCGGAAGATTCATACTATTTTAGACAGAAGTATACAGGCAAAGTTTTAGAACAATTTATCTTATTAGCTTTGTTCAGGTACGCGTGTATAAAAAGATTTTGAATCGTGCGAGCATCGATAGATCGTCGACCGTAACTGTACGCCCGTGTGTCGAGCGAGCTTCGGCCGACTCCTGTCTGGTTAAAAAGGTGGTCGTTGTGTTAACCAGACGGTAGTGTAAATTTGTGGCTCTTGTGGTAGTATTTGAGTTGGATCTGTCACAGAATTCCTGTTTATATTTATATCTTATTCTGCCAGTCCGCTCCATTACTTTGCTAAAAAATACTACGAAACGTCAAACATAAAAATTGGTCAAACTATTCATTTTTAGGTGGATACACTGGCCTTGCTTCATCTGCTTGCCATGTCACAGGGACTTCATTATCATAGATGTATTCCCAAGCGATCGCCCGAGCCTCGCACAATGTGACCGCGACGATTTTCAAGCCAAAAATACGCGCGATCGTCGGTCGATCTCAAAATCGGCCGATCTTTCGGCGATTGACAAATACGGCCGAAGCTCGTCGACAATGTGACGGGGGTATTACGACAGTGCCTCCTTAGGTTTCTGTTGAACCAAGGCAAGTTGTATCTGCTTGATGTTATCTTACTTGGGATGTGCTTGTTCATCGTGTCTTTCATTTTGTCTTTGAAGTCTGACCACTTCTGTGTAACTGACATATCCTGAGTTCTTTTGTGAAAGTTATTTGCATAATCCTTTAGGTCTTTCTTAATGGCTGGTTCGTCGGCTTTTGTACGGATGTACACTTTTCTCTTAGGTTTCCTGTTTTGTTTCAGTGCCAGGTTAACGTCCACTAGAACCATGTCGTGGTCACTTATCCCCGGGACTACTGTGGTCTTCTCAATTATGTTGGGGTTATTAACTAAGACCAGATCCAAGAGATTACCATTTCTAGTTGGTTCCTGGACTGTTTGAAATAACCCGTGGTTATCCATTAGGTTTAGTAGTTTCTCTGCTTGGCCTGTGTAGGCCTGACTGTTGTCAGCTACAGTAGTATCCCATTTTATGCCAGGGGTGTTGAAATCGCCAAGAATGATCACATTGTCAGAGTTTATTTTTGCTCCCAAGTTTGTCGAGGTAACCACACTTTCGTTTATCATTTGGAATGCATTATGTATAATTTAAAAGCTTGCTCGTTTCCATTTTAGAGCAATTCAGTAAATAGTAATGACCAAGCCCACGTATTTCTGACGCAAACACTACAGTTGACTATGCTTAAAGATAGCAATTCCTGTTTTCAAAACATTTTGCGCCGAGTGTTTTGGTAGTCCACATAAAGCATATTCCACTAACCTACAGTTGGTGTCACTGGAAGACAGACGAAAAATGTCAAGACTATACATGATGTACAAAATGACTAATAAACTGGTGGACGTCCCAGTTACTAAGTACCTAATACCAGCCCAGAAGAGAACAAGAAATAGCCATGCCTTCAAGTACCAGAGTAACCAGGGATCGAGGTGTTCAAGAATTCATTCTTTCCTAGAACTATCGCAGAGTGGAATTCGCTGTCACCAAGTACAGTGGGGCATTGTCATTGTATAGCTTTAAACAATGTCTAGTTAGATGTTCAAGGGTTAGGTGTAACAAGTCGATCGGTGTAATGTAGGCAGCTGCCGCCGCGCCGCGTGCCTGCGAAGCTGGTGTGTCGCGCCGAAAGGCGCTTATCCCGGCTATACAGATACAGATACAGATTATGTACAGTTTTCGTCGAGGTATGTGTTTGTTTTAAAGTAAAGATATTATATATAAATGTAAGGTGTGTGTGCATTGCTAGTTTTTAATTTGAGAGAAGTGTTCAACTTATAATGTATGTATGGTTAGATGAAGGCTGATGCAGTAGTGAGAACTTCGAATCTGTCTGAACCTGACAAGACAGATTGGACAAATGATTTGACGACCGAAGAGGAATATCAGGTGAGAAAAATCCCAATTATGCATTTTACCTACAGTTAATTTGATTTGAGACAAGTGCGCAACTTCTAATGTCTGTGTATAGTTAGGTGATGACTGATGCAGTAGTGAGGACTACTGTCTGAACCTGACAAGACAGATTGGACAAATGATTTGACGACCGAAGAGGAATATCAGGTGAGAAAAATCTGAATTCTGCATTTTACCTACAGTTAATTTGATTTGAGACAAGTGCGCAACTTCTAATGTCTGTGTATAGTTAGGTGATGACTGATGCAGTAGTGAGGACTTATACTGTTTGAACCTGAGAGATTGGACCAGACAAGATGATTTGAAGACTCAAGAGGAATATCAGGTGAGAAAAATTCCAATTCTTCATTTTACCCACCATTTAGTTGGTATTATTTGAAACAAGTGTGTAACATTTAATGTCTGCATAGTTAGGTGACTGCCGACTTACATAGGAGTGAAGACTACTGTCTGAACCTGACAAGAGAAGATTGGACCAGATGATTTAAAGACCCAAGAGGAATATCAGGTGAGAAAAATCCCAATTATGCATTTTACCTACAACTGTATGGTCTTATTTGAGACAAGTGTGTAACTTCTAATGTCTGTATAGTCAGGTGTCTGCTGACTGATGCAGTAGTGAAGACTCTTGTCTGAACCTGACAAGACAGATTGGACCTGACCAGATGATTTGATGACCCAAGAGGAATATCGGGTGAGAAAAATTCCAATTCTGCATTTTAACTACATGTACCATTTACTTGGTATTATTTGAGACAAGTGTGTAACTTTTAATTTCTGTACACATTGTAGTTACATGTACTGTAGGTGGCTGCTGACTGATGCAGTACTAGTAGTGGGGACTACTGCCTGTACCTGACAAGACAGACTGGACTAGACCAGATGATCTGAAGACCCAAGAGGAATATCTGGTAAGACAAATCCCAATTTTGAATTTTAACTACAGCTATTTGATGTTATTTGAGACAAGTGTGTAACTTATAATGTCCGTATATTTAGGTGGAAGCTGACTGATGTAGTAGTGGTGAATTCTTCATAAACCTGACAAGAGAAGGTTGGACCAGACCAGGTGATTTGAAGACCGACAATGACTCTCAGGTGAGAAAAATCTGAATTTTGCATTCAACCTACTATTTACTTTATTTGAGACAAATGTGTAACTTCTAATGTCTGTATAGTTAGGTGGCTGCTGACTGATGCAGTATTGAAGACTACTGTCTGAACCTGACAAGAGAAGATTGGACCAGATCGGGTGATATAGAGACACAAGAGCAAAATGACAACAACATCCACAGGTAAGATAATGATTGCTTTTGAAGATCTGTTTGACTCTAGCACTCTTCCCTTATGTCTTACACTTTATGAAAATAACACACATGTAGCAAAACATTTTTCACATTAACTTTGTATTGCCTTTGACTTGAATAAATGACTAGTATATTAGACTTCTTGAGCACTTGTGAACATTTCTAGGAAGAGGCAAAGTAAAAGGTCGCGTACAAGAGATCATCTTTACCTCGAAGCTAGTTAGACTATTCATATACAATAGCCATGTACCTGGCATCAATTGTTCTTTTATAATAATGTAGGGATCAGCAGTCCTGATGTTCCTGTCCAAACCAGGCTAGATGAGACAGCTGACTTTGAAGTTGAAGACAGAGTGAAGAGTTTGTACAGGTGAGACAATGCTTTCCAACTTTATTTTTTTTGTGTGTTAAGAACTGAGAGGCAATAAAAAGCTACACATCTAAGCAATCAATCAACCGCAAGCATCATCTACGCAAAGAAATAGTTAAATTGCAGGATTTTATCATTATCTTTCATAGTCACCTAGTTGCCTGGAAATTTGGGGGAGGGGAGCATCACACATCACACTAGTTATTCATTATATTAGTTAGGTGTGTCCTGACGTTCCTGTCCTGACTAGGAAAAACCTGCGATGACGGCTGAGCAAACCAGTTGACCTGAAGACACAGAGTTTGTACCTGGTTATGCAGGTGAGACAATACTTAACAACAGTGTCATAGATGTTTCCTTTCCTATTGGATGTATTATTAAGAGCTTTGGCATAGCTATACGATAACACTTTGAAAAGCCTATCTTTTTGTGCATCGATTCAAGCAATTTGCTTGACAACTTACTTGACTTATCCCTTGCCTCACATGTTATTATTAATAAGAACTGAGGTGTAACATGCTACAAGTACAATGCATTTCGTCACACTTTTAAAAGCAGTTTTCTAGAGCCTAAGTCTTTCAAAATCTATTCAATCAATGGGATAGTTGAATTGCATGATGCTATCATTAGTTTGGCTATTCAGTGTTGCCTGGGGATGTTTCTCTATCACACATCCTTTTATATTATTTTTAGGTGTGTGCTGAGGCTGTCCAGTCTGTGAGAAACCTGCGATGACAGCTCAACAAACCATTTGACTTGAAGATGCAGAAGGAAATGCAGACAGCAAAGTAGTGAGAGAAGACATACAGTGGGCACAGTTGTAACTTGTGAGTATAGGTTATTTGTTCAGCAACACACCTAGGCTAATAAATTTCTATCCTATAATCCAATCATTCAGTCACAAAAGCTTTCACTGCTTTTAATTGCATACTATGTCACACTTTTCTAGACTCCTTTTCACATCTTCAAACAACTAGTCTGACAAAAGAGGTTACATTGTATAATGTCTCCAGTATAACCTCCTTGGTCCCACATTGCACTTTTAGCCATTTGAGATACAGCACGTCACACTTTTTGCACTGTGCTTTGGACCTTTACAGGCAGTATTTAGCTCAATTCTTACTGTCATAAACGTGCATGTTATTGGACATAAGATGTTGCATTAGTAAGGCCAATTGCTGTTGTCAATACAGTGACTTTTGTTTCTCTGTCTTCAAGATGCGGACCCGGAGACTGGACTGCAGCAGGAGGAAGAACCAGACTTTTGTAGACAAGGCTGCGTGAAAGAAGATGGGGAGGGGTGAGTATGGTTTCTTTATTAACACGGGACAACACTCCACATGCACACACTTGCACTCACATTTCTCTTTTCTCTTGCACTCACATTTCTCTCTTTTTCTTTTAACGTTTATTGTAGCCGGCGACTTCAATTTCATGTTAAGCAACACTGAAAAATTACTCATATTGTATGGTTGAATGCCAAATTGTCCCTAAATTGTTGCTTCAGACCTTTGCACTTAAATTCTCCCGCCGAAAAACTTAGTAACTAATGCTTAGTTACCCTCTTCGTATCGTATCGTATGAATTCCAAAATTGTCGCTTTGGACCTTTACACGTAAATTCTCCTGCCGACAAACTTCGTATCTTAGCTGGCCGCATTAATTCCTTAGCCACCCTCTTCATATCGTATAAACCCCAAATTGCCCCCAAAATTGTTGCTTTAGACCTTTCTTTACACTTAAATTCTCCCGCCAAAAAAATCAAGTAGCACCCTCGCCTGTTTAATTGGATTAAGTTTTCCCGCCAAAAAACTTAGTATATAGAGCTCTCCAACCTTGAACTTGCGCCCCCCTCCCCACTCTTCCTGACCACCTCCCACACTTCTTCCACAACACAGAGCATGTTAGTTACACTGTTCTCTGGACTTCTTCTAACATGTAGTCACCACATTCTGCTACACAAACACTTTGTTGATCGAGTGCAGTTTTTCCACCACTTAGACTTAAGAATAATCTCTCACTCTCCTGGTCGGTCAATTGCACTGGTATACTGATGTGTCGAAGCATCAATGTCTCCGAAAAGACATCCCCGGGGAGTACACTTTAGTGCATTAACCAAGGAGAGTGAGAGATTATTCTAAAGTCTAAGTGGTGGAAAAACTGCACTCGATCAACCAAATGTTTGTGTAGCAGAATGTGGTGACTACATGTTAGAAGAAGTCCAGAGAACAGTGTAACTAACATGCTCTGTGCATGGAAGAAGTGTGGGAGGTGGGCAGGAAGAGTGGGGAGGGGGGGCACAAGTTCAAGGTTAGAGAGCTCTATACTAAGTTTTTTGGCGGGAAAACCTAATCCAATTAATTAACCAGGTGACGATGGCAATTAGTTTTCGTTTGAAGGGGAAATGGTCTGAAGAAGGAATTAGTGTGGGATTAATAAAAAGACAACTTTTTTGGCGAGAGAATTTAAGTGTACAGAAAGGTCTAAAGCGACAATTTTGGGGCAACGACAACAATGCAGCCGGCTGTAATACGACGATTTTCGGTGGGAGAATTAAAGTGTAAAGGGGCAATTTGGCATTCATACGATACGAAGAGGATGACTAAGGAATTCATGGGGCCGACTAACATAAGAAGTTTTTCGGCGAGACAATTCAAGTGTAAAGGTCCAAAGCGACAATTTTGGGGGCAATTTGGGATGCATAAGAAATGAAGAGGATGACTAAGGAATTCATGCGGCCGGCTAAGATTCAAAGTTTTTCGGCGAGAGAAGTTAAGTGTAAATCTAAAGCGACAATTTTGGATTCATACAATGTTAAAAAGAGGATAACAACGTGGAATTCATGCGGCCGGCTTAGATGCGAAGTTTTTCGACGGGAGAATTTACGTGTAAAGGTCCAAAGCGACAATTTTGGAATTCATACGATACGAAGAGGATGACTAAGTAATTAATGCGGCCGGCTAAGATTCTTTAATTTAAGTGCAAAGGTCTGAAGCAACAATTTAGGGGCAATTTGGCATTCAAAAATACAATATGAATAATTTTTCAGTGTTGCTTAACATGAAATTGAAGTCGCCGAAGAAAAAAAGAGAAATGTGAGTGCAAGAGAAAAGAGAAATGTGAGTGCAAGTGTGTGCATGTGGAGTGTTGTCCCGTGTTAATAAAGAAACCATACTCACTCCTCCCCATCTTCTTTCACGCAGCCCTGTCTACAAAAGTCTGGTTCTTCCTCCTGCTGCAGTCCAGTCTCCGGGTCCGCATCTTGAAGACAGAGAAACAAAAGTCACTGTATTGACAACAGCAATTGGCCTTACTAATGCAAGATCTTATGTCCAACAACATGCAAGTTTATGACAGTAAGAATGGAGCTGCCTGTAAAGGTCCAAAGCACAGTGCAAAAAGTGTGACGTGCTGTATCTCAAATGACTAAAAGTGCAATGTGGGACCAAGGAGGTTATACTGGAGACATTATACAATGTAACCTCTTTTGTCAGACTAGATGTGAAAGGGAGTCTAGAAAAGTGTGACATAGTATGCAATTACAAGCAGTGAAAGCTTTTGTGACTGAATGATTGGATTATAGGATAGAAATTTATTAGCCTAGGTGTGTTGCTGAACAAATAACCTATACTCACAAGTTACAACTGTGCCCACTGTATGTCTTCTCTCACTACTTTGCAGTCTGCATTTCCTTCTGCATCTTCAAGTCAAATGGTTTGTTGAGCTGTCATCGCAGGTTTCTCACAGACTGGACAGCCTCAGCACACACCTAAAAATAATATAAAAGGGTAATAGAAGGATGATAGAAAAACATCCCCAGGCAACACTGAATAACCAAACTAATGATAGCATCATGCAATTCAACTATCCCATTGATTGAATCGATTTTGAAAGAGTTAGGCTCTAGAAAACTGCTTTTAAAAGTGTGACGAAATGTATTGTACTTGTAGCATGTTACACCTCAGTTCTTATTAATAATAACATGTGAGGCAAGGGATAAGTCAAGTAAGTTGTCAAGCAAATTGCTTGAATCGATGCACAAAAAGATAGGCTTTTCAAAGTGTTATCGTATAGCAAGCTATGCCAAAGCTCTTAATAATATATCCAATTGGTTAAGGAAACATCTATGACACTGTTGTTAAGTATTGTCTCACCTGCATAACCAGGTACAAACTCTGTGTCTTCAGGTCAACTGGTTTGCTCAGCCGTCATCGCAGGTTTTTCCCAGTCAGGACAGGAACGTCAGGACACACCTAACTAATATAACGAATAGCTAGTGTGTCTCAAATAACAAAGTAAATAGTAGGTTGAATGCAAAATTCAGATTTTTCTCACCTGAGAGTCATCGTCGGTCTTCAAATCACCTGGTCTGGTCGAATCTTCTCTTGTCAGGTTTACGAAGAATTTACCACTACTGCATCAGTCAGCAGCCACCTAACTATACGGACATTTATTACACACTTGTCTCAAATAACATCAAATAGCTGTAGGTAATTATAAAATGCAGAATTGAGATTTTTCTTACCTGAATTTGTTTCCTCTTGGGCCTTCAAATCATCTGGTCTGGTCCAGTCTGTCTTGTCAGGTACAGGCAGTAGTCCCCACTACTAGTACTGCATCAGTCAGCAGCCACCTACAGTACATGTAACTACAATGTGTACAGACATTAAAAGTTACACACTTGTCTCAAATAATACCAAGTAAATGGTAGTTAAAATACAGAATTGGAATTTTTGTCACCTGATATTCATCTCGGGTCATCAAATCATCTGGTCAGGTCCAATCTGTCTTGTCAGGTTCAGACAATAGTCTTCACTACTGCATCAGTCAGCAGACACCTAACTATGCGTACATTAGAAGTTACACACTTGTCTCAAATACGACCATACAGTTGTAGGTAAAATGTATAATTGGGATTTTTCTCACCTGATATTCCTCTTCGGTCTTTAAATCATATTGTCCAATCTTCTCTTGTCAGGTTCAGACAGTAGTCTTCACTCCTATGTAAGTCGGCAGCCACCTGACTATGCAGACATTAAACGTTACACACTTGTTTCAAATAATACCAAATAAATGGTGGGTAAAATGAAGAATTGGAATTTTTCTCACCTGATATTCCTCTTGAGTCCACAAATCATCAGGTCTGGTCCAATCTGTCTTGTCAGGTTCAGACAGTATAAGTCCTCACTACTGCATCAGTCATCACCTAACTATATACAGACATTAGAAGTTACACACTTGTCTCAGCTCAAATTAACTGTATTGAATTCAGATTTTTCTCTCCTGATATTCCTCTTCGGTCTTCAAATCATTGGTCCAATCTGTCTTATCAGGTTCAGACAAGAGTCTTCACTACTGCATCAGTCAGCAGCCACCTATTGAGTAACTATACAGACAATAGAAGTTACACACCTGTCTCAAATAAGACCATACAGTTTCAGGTAAAATGCATAATTGGGATTTTTCTCACCTGATATCACTCTTCGGTCTTTAAATCATCTGGTCCAATCTTCTCTTGTCAGGTTCAGACATGTAGTCTTCACTCCTATGTAAGTCGGCAGCCACCTAACTATGCAGACATTAAACGTTACACACTTGTTTCAAATAATACCAAGTAAATGGTGGGTAAAATGAAGAATTTGAATTTTTTTCACCTGATGTTCCTCTTGAGTCTTCAAATCATCTGGTCTGGTCCAATCTGTCTTGTCAGGTTCAGTCAGTATAAGTCCTCACTACTGAATCAGTCATAACCTAACTATATACAGACTTTAGAAGTTACACACTTGGATGCACAAAATGCAGAATTCAGATATTTCTCACCTGATATTCCTCTTCGGTCTTCAAATCATTTGTCCAATCTGTCTTGTCAGATTCAGACAGAAGTCCTCACTACTGCATCAGCCATCATCTAACCATACATACATTATACGTTGAACACTTCTCTCAAATTAAAAACTAGCAATGCACACACACACACACACACACACACACACACACACACACACACACACACCTTAAATTTATATATGATATCTTTACTTTAAAACAAACACATACCTCGACGAAAACTGTACATTATCTGTATAGCCGGGATAACCACCTTTCGGCGTGACACACCAGCTTTGCAGACACGCGGCGCGGCGGCAGCTGGCTACAGTTCACCGATCGACTTGTTACACCTAACCCTTGAACATCTAACTCTAGACATTGTTTAAAGCTATCTAATGACAATACTCCTACTGTACTTGCGATTCCACTCTGCGATAGTTCTAGGAAATAATGAATTCTTGAACACCTCGATCCTTGGTTGATAACACTGGTACTTGAAGGCATGGCTATTTCTTGTTCTCTTCTTGGCTGGTATTAGGTACTTAGTAACTGGGACGTCCACCAGTTTATTAGTCATTTTGTACATCATGTATAGTCTTGACATTTTTCTTCTGTCTTCCAGTGACACCAACTGTAGGTTAGTGGAATATGCTTTATGTGGACTACCAAAACACTCGGCGCAAAATGCTTTGAAAACAGGAATTGCTACCTTCAAGCATAGTCAACTGTGGTGTTTTCGCCAGTCATTACTATTTACTGAATTGCTCAAAAATGGAAACGAACAAGCTTTTAAATTATACATAATGCATTGCAAATGATAATGAAGAACGAAAGTATGGTCGCCACGACATAACTAGTTTTCAACCGTTTTGTATCGTATTCATTTCGGCGCCCTGAAGCTTTGAGGCGCCCATCTTGTTTACGCAAATTTTTGGCGGGAAAAATAACTGATTATGTACACGGCCACATTCCAACAGGTGTTTTGAACCACGTGGAGATAAAGAAAAATGTTTGGTCGATACACAATTTCTTTCAACAAATATAACCTCAAAACACTTAACAACTGACTAAAAGACATGCACATACATTTAACACTCTACACGCGCACCCCACATTGAAAATGTTGTTGAAAACGCGGCAACTTGATAGACTTTTTCTAAGCCTGTCTAAAATTAGGAACGGCCGCTTCCTAATACAGAAATAGATCATTTCTTACGGAATATAACTTGACATGTTCGTACTAGTTGCTAAGGAATAATGTCAGCCAAACAATGTACTGGTTTACCTGCAACAATGAGCGAAGTCGTCTCTATACCACGCTGCTCTTCCCAACTGTCTCGCCATTTTTGTCTTCTCCAAGATTCGCCAAGTCAGGAAATCCGCACTTCAAAACATCACCAGAACGGTACAAATCCTCGGCGAACACTCCCAGACATTCTGCTGCACACTTACTAAGACATTCTACCGACGAAAACGTCTAAAAAGTACCCAGCAAGTTTGAAGAAAATCAGCTCAGAGTATTTCCGTCGTACAAGGGCGCCATTTTCAACGGACGATACCAAACTTGTTTTTACACAGGTGCGTAGAACGGCCCTTTATGATTATTGTGAAGTTGATAATCTAATTATGACGACCAATGACGGACAGTTTCGGTGCCAGGCACTTATATGTGTCGAAGAAGGACGATTAGATCATATTATATATGTTATAAATATCCATACATACACATCGAAAAGTACACATTTCCTACACCATATTTTCTATTAAAATGAGAACAATTACAGATATTTATTATTGGCGCACTATATTTACAAAACTGACGCCACCACATCGTATGGTGTAAAAGGCTGTGCACATCTCTGTTTCCCGAGCCCTTGAGCCACACAGCTCAAGTATAGGACGCCTGGCGAGAAAAACGGTACCGAAAAAAGTTAAAGAATATTGTTAGTATGTTTTAGTTCTACGAAAGGCGCACTTACAGTAATAGTAATAGTGTGTGCGTGTGTGTGTGTGTGTGTGTGTGTGTTTGTTTGTGTGGTTTAAGAATAATTTTAGCTCTATACTATATGCTACGAGTACGAGTGCCTTGCAATACTATAAAATGATGTCTTTTGGCTGCACCCGGACACCCCTTTGACCCTGAAAATGGTCGCGAGCGTTGACCTTTGGTGTGTTGAAGGTATTATCGGTTTGATCCACTTTCCATACGCTTCGCACAGAGGGGTGTCTTGTTTTGATACATTCTTTGTTTAAACATATGCGCCAAAACGCTGCATAGCCAGATTCAGTGAAAATGTGCACAATTCAAAGATCCTTTGGTGAAAATATATATTTCTTTGCGGATTATGATGTTTTTTTTTACTTCCCGGAAGTGTTAATATCTGGTAAAGGTAGCGAGTCACAAGTATGCAAATTACTATTATGCAAACTTTTGCATACGTGCCTATATTACAACAACTTCTTGTAAACCCTTGTATATTTGACGTGCTATAAGCAGCAAGCTTCTGTATGTAACATTTCGGACCCCACTCACTATGTTTTCGATCGAAATATTTGTGGTTTTAACGTCTGATTTAACGGTTCCGGTTGTCATTCTGAGTTTCATTACGAGTTCCTTGCGGCAGATTAAATAGAATTTCATAAGTTCATGGGTACATGTTATAAGCTGCAGATGAAAATGTTGACCTGTGTTACCACAACCTGGAACGCTAAGTCTAACACATAAAATTTAACACCATCAACTATACATAACAAACAACATATAAGAATATACAATAAAAAGCCCGGAGGTATAAAATCTCAGATTTTACTTGTATTCTATTCTAAGCTACGAACGTGTACTCAGAGTATATTGTGTGGTAAAACCTTAAGTAGACTGTCAACATCTATTTCCCATTGAAGTAAACACACAAACACACACATAAGAGGCACGTGTCATTGGTGAGGAAATTATATTTTCGTTACATCACAAATTGCTAACACAGTGTATGTGTTGTGAGCACTAGTGCTGTCATCCGACCATACATGTATGTATGCCTCGGAAACCTGTATCAAATTACTATAAAACTAGAAAGGTAACACATGCAATGCAAATGCATAATGTTTACCTTTGCATATGGTTTGCTCTGTTACTAGTACTTCTTTCTCAAACACATCCATACATATGGTCAGACAGGAGTCTAAATCCCTCCTGCTGTAAAATTGCAACATGATGTCACCCAACACCAGTTACCATGGTGAGAGGCGTCAACAAATCAGGTCGTAAGCCCGGTCAGAGGTCAGTGTTTGGAACAGAAGAAGAAGAAGAGGAAACGTAACAAAAACAATTTTCCTTCGGTAAACATAATTAATAATATTCAAATAGCGTGTTACCACTAAAACATTCTGGAGCGATGGATCTAATAAATGAATTTATATGAACTATAGAACTAGTTCGAATTTCAATCACAGATACTGCAGTAAGATCTCACGTTGATATACCCTAGTCTGTAACAACTAACTACGCTGGCTATATATAGGAGAATACATTTGCCAGGGGAGTTTGGCCGCAGTTAGGGAAAGAAACAACCTTCCGCGGCAGGACTCCCTTGGCCAATTTTACTCTCCTTTTTGACGAATTCTACGATCCGGTGGGGGCTAGATACTAGTATACGGCATGTGTATGTGTCCTGGTGGAAACGTATACATAGCTACCTCAGAACTGAGATACATTGTATATTAACGTGAACAAAGTTTTAACGCTAAAATATAAAGTCTAAAACTAATACAACTAAAAAAGGCTCATGTGATGGAAAAAAAACAAGCCGGAGATACATTTGGTGTGATGTGAAATAACCAGGGTAGTGTCTAATCAGGGAATAGTACCAGTTGGATGGTTCCCGCGAAGATCCGGTTTCATCAGGTTGGTAAGACACTAAGTTAAGAGACTCTTTTTACACAACCAAGTCTTTTATATTCAGCCGACGTTTCGGTGACCGTCTGTCACCTTCCTCAGGGCAGTTCTGACTGGTTCACATTGCACTGCAGCACATGTGTCGCAGGGACCGCATTGTAGATACAGTTCCCTGTAATCACGCATATGTGTAGATATGTGAATATTGTACGTTTGGGAATGCATCTATAGCAGCGACACATATGCGTGATTACAGGGAATTCTATCTACAATGCGGTCCCTGCGACACCTGTGCTGCAATGCAATGTGAACCAGTCAGAATCGCCCTGAGGAAGGTGACAGACGGTCAAAAAAAATTAAACGTCGGCTGAATAAAAGACTTGGTTGTGTAAAAAGAGTCAGTCTTCTTTACTCGGTTCCTGAAGATGTTTTTAACCGTAAACGGTTTGTGGTTGTCCCCAGACTGTTTTACAACCTGGTCCCTTGGTCAGTAGGTGGAAGCCCGCTGGCTACTGGTGACAACTCGACGTCGAGACCGGCCTTGTCCTGGAGATGGAGAAAATCGTCAGGTGAAGATTATTTAGAGACGGTGATAGGAGGTACACACACACACACACACACACACACACACACACACACGAAACACGCATACACGCACGGACGCACACGCATATGCAAACGCAAGCACAAACACATAGTCACACACACTTACATACAGTGTGAAGGTGTGCGTCATCTAAAAACAAGCAAACAAACACGCACACACACATACACACGCGCGTGCACACATGGTATGGGGTCTGTCCTTGGTGCTGATTGGTTATCGGTCGACTAACAGCTTCTTTTGGTGACGTTCTTAGTTATTATTTCGTTAAACATTAAAATGTTCAACGGAATAATAACTGATTTTGCTGTTAGACAAGCACTATTCTACCCATATACTAGTATGTTGAGAGTGGACTTACCAACATTTTCCATTGTTCAACTCCAGTATTTGTCAAAGAATAAGCAGTTCACATCTTCTGGTTAAGTCTAATTTCTTGTGTTGGAAATGACAGTTCAAACCTTTTCCAGAATAATTTCTACCAACGCATGCAGTAGCCTGGTATCTTACGTGATTTGGGGTATTGGGGTGTTCAGGCAGGTTGTGCCTTCGGGGGCTCTAATAGCTTCCCCCGCCCAGTGCAACAGGCTGTCCCGGTAGGAGTGTTACGCTAATAAGAGACAGTGTGCCTGGGGATTTGGCTTCCCCCTAACACGTGGAGGGCTAATCAATCTCTCGTGAAATACACACCGGGAAACCTATGTGAGGCGGGCGGGACAGAGCTGTGGCCCCGACCACGATCAGGCTGGATACCAGGCTAGGCTACGCATGCAGATGAACCTTCAAGCTAAGGCCACACCAAGTAAATTTTATGGATGACGTCCTTTGGAGACCCTAAATCTAATGCGAGAGGGCGAAAAAAAAAACAAGAAGGGCCCTAAAAAACAAGATGCCTAGATTAGAAATATACTAAGAGACGACAAATCTTTTATTCATCATCAAGTCTTTTATTCATCATCAAAACAGCAATAAATCAGGTGGAACAGAAGTTGTCGTCCTGTCCTGTTTCTTTCATCACATATTTGCAGGATGGTCCTGTCAATAGACACTTTCTTACCCATTCTCGTTACGGGTTTCACGTCAATCTGATAATTTGCGGCACTGTCGTGACTCTTTGGTCATAGTTACAGGAAGCGGAATTTCTTGTTTTTTTTTTCTAACAGGCCAAAATCAATGCGCGCGCGGACGTCATCCATAAAATTTACTTGGTGTGGCCTAACCTATACATGCTACAGGCTACATGCGCTCACTTTTACGGACTCTGGCGATGGAAGCTTCACAACTTACCCCCTCCGGTTCCCCATGCCTGACTCCACAGCGCAGCCACTTCAGCCAGCGGTTCGGCAGGCAGCAGAACAAACTATCGTAGAACGGCACGATCAGTTTGGGGTCCAGTTTCTTCGGATCCTGTGAGCCTGTTAACAACAAAAAATCTATAATACACGAGTTTGGCGACTTCATTCAAGACAAGGCTCTGATTTATTGTTTGGTCTTTTACTGTGATGCATTGATGCATTTTGATCCTTTTACATGTATATGTAATCATGTCACATCATTTCCCTTTGAAATCAATATATTTACTGGCACATGGATACATTCTTCTCACAGGGGAAAATGTAATCATACAGTTTTACTGGTGGAATGAGACGCTTTTAAGTTTTGTGAGGAATATGATAATGTCGTTGTCAGTTAAAAGTGCCAAGTAGGATTTGCTCTCACCACTTCTGCAACTATTATGAAACATTTTAAGCAGAAACGTCGACAAATTGTTACTAGAAAATCTGCGTATTTACATTATAGTATACGTCAAAACAGAGCTTGGATTTAGACAATAAAATGATCGATTTCTGGTAAATTTCCGGGATTTTGGTAGTCAAAAATAGCAAAGCAAAGTTATCTTCGGGCAGTTGTCTAACCCCGACTGTTGCAAGAAGTTTCTGCCAGTTTTCGTCGACAAGATTGACCGCAGATATGTCCACCTGTTCTTCAGGGGTGTCACGTGTATGGGCCAATAGAACATCCTGCTAGATATGGACGGGAAAAACTTGAAATACTGCTGTCTAAGGTTGTAGGCAGGGCACAGCCTTAGAGAGGTGTGCAACAAGGCAAACATTTAAATCATTAGTTCAGTATTCCTTCCCAGCAATGCACCACCCAAAGGCAACTGAATCTTCAATTGGTTGAAGGCGGTTGCCCAAATAAAAGAAGAAGAACAAAGAAAGCCCCCCTCCCCACCTGCAAAACAAATGTTATGGTATGAGATGACCAGTTTGTATAAGTCAATCCCTGTCAATGATTAATTCTATATGCTTGTTTACTATCATTTACTACAGTCAATAAAGGATCTCGTAATGTCAGGTTATCTGTTTTAATGATGCATAATTTTGCTTTGTGTAATTTAGTAAATACGTGGTGTAAATAAGCAAATATTAAAAGCATACACCCCTGTGACCCTCTATGGTATACCCCACCTATGACGTACCCACTGTTCAGGTGTAACTGATGACGTGCTTGTTAGACGCTCTATGATTGGTGCAACCTGTTGGTAGGTTGCCGTAATAAAGCAACAATAAAAGAACACGATATTTTTCAAATATACAATCGTATAATGTGTTGAACAGAGTTGAGCAGAGTTTTAGCTCCGCTGCTCGAAAGACGAGTGATTAAGCAAACACTATTATCAACCAATGAGAAGGCTCGTAACAAACGCTACCATGCTCGCCGCAAAATTTGACCCTCAAGCTAACGACAAAACCGGTTATTCAGCTTGTAGAAGAACTGTAGAAAAAGCACTTGATTCTGCTGAAGAAAGGTAAGTTTGGAAAATGTACGTTTTATACAAGATGACAAGGATATTGACGTCGATAACTTGAACAGTTTTGGGGGGAAAGTGGCCAACTTGAACTGTTGTTTCCAAATGTTCAACATAGTTATCACACCATGCCACGTGATGAAGCACTTTGATCTGAGGCCAACAATGCCGCCATGCTGGTGTTTAGTTGACGATATAAGCAGCTCTTTGTTTTATTAACAGAACTTAGGTATACATAAAGCCTGACAGACAATTCTGACAATGTTCGGTAGCAGCGAAAAGTTGTATTTCCATCTGTGGTAGTCTATTTACAATGTTTGTGACATCGTTCGAAACTTCGTGTCACTTCCGGGTTTGGGTAGCCTGGTATCCAGTCTGATCGTGGTCGGGGCCGCAAGAGCTCTGTCCCGCCCGCCTCACATAGGTTTCCCGGTGTGTATTTCACGAGAGATTGATTAGCCCTCTTCTCGTGTTGGGGGGAAACCAAATCAACAAACATACTGTCTCTTATTAGCGTAACACTCCTACCGGGACGGCCTGTTGCACTGGGCGGGGGAAGTTATTAGAGCCCCCCGAAGACACAGCCTGCCTGGACACCCCAATACCCCCAATCAGACTCGATACCAGGCTAGGGTTTGGGGAAAACGACTCAGGCAAAGGTCATTCGAAAAACTATGCATCACAAGGCCACGCCTGCCTGCGTTAGATTAAACTCAATAGAGATAAGTTAACCATCAAACTACCGTATGGGGGGGTCAACTTGAGCTGACCCCAGGCGTACATTTTGTACATAAATATGTGCCATTTTGACATTTCTTGTCGAAAACGAAAGCCCTTCTATGAGTTTGTTTGTATATATGTCTTATAACTTCTAATACGTTTTTACTGAGATTGGAACACTGTTGATTGAGTTATCCTAGAGAGTTTATGCGTGGTCCAGTGGGGTCAAAACTGCCCCTGGCCGCATTTTTGGCGACGCCTCAGGGGCGGAGGCATTTGTGTAAGTACTGCGATCGCTTTGAAAGAATTTCAAAAATTGCACGAATGCATTCCCTAGGGAATTGGTTTTGAGGTAGCCTCCGGCCTTGTGGTCATCGGAACAAGCAGGAAAGGCTTATGTTACCATGCATGCAAAAGGCACCTTTTCGGGCAAACTGTGGATTTTTGCACACAGAATATCAATGATTGTCTTTATTGATATTTAAAATATGTTTTCTTCTATTAAGAGAGAACAAATTTCCTGCTCAGGAGCAGCATATTCAAGCTTATAATACTTCAAATATGTTTTTAGTTTCAACTATATGATGCTGGTCGTTTTTTTATAACTTTACTGTGTGATACATGTAGTGTAACAGTGATGTTTTGTGTAAGGAATTTTATTCACTTGTGTGTTTTCTATCATGTATGTTTGTGTCAGTCTTGCTTTTTTCTTTTTTATTTTCTTCGCTTTCATGATGCTGTTGCGTTCCATGCTTGTTTTTCAATTTTCTTGGCTGCAAACATGAATGCACACCCCAATCCTTCCACGACTGGGTTAGCTGTAGTCTGCATCTCAGGGTGGACATGGCGAAGTTTACCTGTGGGTATAAAGAGAGAAAAGAGCATAAATGAATCTATGCCAACTTTGGCCAGCTTTGATTAACTTAAATTAACAAGATTTGATGTCATGAATGTAAATATGCAAAGCATGTGAGTCTATTAATTTTACAGAATGCAATGAAGCAGACACACACATATATATAACACATTTTCTGACAATGAAAATTGCGACATCATGAAGTATACATGCCGTATGAGACTTTTGCTGCCTAGGTAATTATGAATAGCCTGCGTGCCAGACCCCAGCACTTAGAACAAGGAGCTTAACTCCTTGCTTGGAATAAAGAAAGTGCTTCTTCTTTCTGAGCCTCTCGACCGGGCCTCTATACTGCCCAACACGCCACAGTTTCGGAGCTGGCTTCCTTCTTCAGTTTATCTAGACGTATAAATTAGACCCCAGCTGCAAATTCTGTGTTCCAGGCGTGAGATTTCCCTGACTGAATTGAGTATCGTGGCGCAGGGGCCTGGCACCTGGCACCGAGGCTACACTGTTTTCCCAGCAATGACATCANGGCCACACCGATTAAATTTTATGGATGACATCCTCTGAAGACCCCCAAACTAGTGCGCGCGGGCGAATAAAAAAAATTCCGGCCAAAAATAAAAATGCTACTGAACCACAGGAATACAAAGCTGGTATTGTGAATTCCCGACAGTACATAGTGACGTATACGACAAGCCGGCACATTGGCACTGGCTTTTTGTGGCATTTATGAATCGGTACTATACTTATGTACTGTCAGTTCTTGAGTCGTGGAGCTTCGAATTCGATAGCTTGGGTGCTCGGCTAAATTTTGTCGCTGACTAGCATGGACTACCCAGGCCTAGAGCCAGGTCAGAGCCTCGGTGGAGGTGATCTTTTTTTTTTTTTCTGAGGGCGACAGGCGAAAATCAATGCGCGCGGATGTCATCCATAAAATTAAGTCGGTGTGGCCTAACTATATAGAATGGAACTTGTTGCCACAAAGTACAGAGTAGGGGCCTAGGAAAAAGATGATGAACGTCTTTCCTGTTTCCCGACTGGACCCTAAAAAAATGGCTGACCGTAGACTTTTTTTGGGTGGACCCCTGCAAAGGACATAAATTTTTCAAGCTGATCAACCTTTTCTAGCTCCATGATCTGACACCTGAGTGATGAAATATTGTACAATTGGTTTTCCAACATTGACCTTGAAAATATAAGTGTCCTCAAGCAATTTTTACTTTGTTAAACTTTATTGTATGAGTTGAATCACTAGAGTAGTAGAGATTGCCAAAGTCTGAAAAAAAAGATAATCCCTACCTATAGCTACTGACTCTAATTTTTTTCAGGACTGAAACAGGAAACACATTTTTTTTTCCTAGGCCTTACTAATAATCTTTAAACAATGGCTAGGTTTTTCTGACTCATATATATCTTATTTTTTATGTTTACCGAAGGAAAAGATATTGTTTTTGCTCAGTTTCTTCCTCTTCTCCAAACAGTGACCTCTGACCTGACGAATGACATGATTTGTTGACTTCTGTCACCATGGTGACTGGTGTTGGATTACATAAAGTTGCAATTTCATGGTCTGCTTTGCTCCTCTCACCATATACTGCTACATGTAGTACATGTACTATGTGAATGTGTTTGAGTAAGAATTAACAGAGCAGACCCACGGGGTACAACCTACGTCACGGGATGGCCAGACACATTCGGTGGTGGGAAGGATCTGTCAGCCGCGACGCGCAGATCCTTTCGACGCGGGGCGGAGAAATCAGCCGCCCGCGCGGACCAATCAGCCGCATCGCGCAGTCCAATTCGATGTCACGCGGACCTATCAGCCGCGCGCGCGGATATTTCGGCCGTGGGACGGCGCTATCAGGTGTCTCCCAGCTGCTTCCAGTGAACGCTGAAACACCCACAGCAAGGTAGGTCCTCCACAATTTCCTCTTCTGGCGTTATATAGAGACAGCGACTGCTTTTCTAACTAGGCCTATCAGGTGGCGGACTATCCAAGGGTCATCCGAAGCCAGAAATAATCGGCAGGTCTTAAAATTAAATCGAGATATAGGGAGCACAGGCCAACATCGGCGACACATCATGTCCATATTATCAAGGTAAACAAACGCCAAACACGGCATTTTGGGGCCATTAGAAGTAAATAAATCCGCAGATACGACTTGTTGGCTGTAATTGGGTGTCCAGAACAGCATAACTGTACTCTGGAACCGATGTAATGGGCCTGCAGTGTGAAAACGTGAGGTGGAAGTGATACCGCTATAACGCCCCCTCCCCCATTTTAGTCATTAGGCATTACATTATATGTTAGTACCATACTAAGCTCTAACAGGCAATAGTGTCTTTGTCGTATCGGTTGATCTTGGCAATATGAAGTGAATACCTTCTGTCATTGTATTTGTAGGCATTACCTGTATGATTCAACGAACATGTCATATATTTCTTGTTTTTTAACTGGATCTTTGCAAGGTTGTTCATTATACACATAGGAAATACACAACTATGTGGCCAGTTTAATGTGTCACTGCAAATGATACACGCTGACGGGTCTGTCATATCAATTACAGAGATGCCTCGTCGACTAAGGCTAACACTCTACCCACGTAAGAGGTGTCGGCGCAAAGGCACCTTGAAGGCAGACAAAGAATCAGATATTGGAGATGGATGGGAGACAGAGGAAGAAGATGTCAGCACTGCAGTCCCTGCAAGTCCCTTTTCCCCAGACAGTAAGA
>NW_017804242.1:6810901-6814583 GCF_001625305.1 Branchiostoma belcheri | reverse complement strand
CCTGGCAGGCCCAGTGTTGGAGATGGAGAACCACCTGGCGGGTCCAGTGTTGGAGACTGGAGAACCACCTGGCGGGTCCAGTGTTGGAGATGGAGAACCACCTGGCAGGCCCAGTGTAGAAAAGGACTCTTCCAAAGGCAAAGGACTACGGTGCAGCCTGTGTACACATGGCAAATGCTACGCGAACAGCAGTTCACTAGCAGAACATAAGCGCCGATGCCACGGGGCTGGGAAGCCCCCAGCATTTCAATGTACGTTGTGTGACCTAAGCTTTGTTTATGGTAGGGACTTTCAGAATCATGTGGCTAGTCACGAAGGGGAGAGGAGATTTGCATGTTTAGTGTGTGGGCGAAAATATCTCCACAAGTCAAGTTTGTATGCTCACAGAAGAGTCCACGACCCTGATGGACATAAGTGCCTCACATGCCACAAGTTTTTCTCATCTAAGGCCAAACTCCAGGAGCATCAGGCAACCCATTCCGGAGCCCGTGAACACCAATGTAGAATCTGTCATAAACTGTTCAGATACAGGAGAGGTCTGACCACGCACCTCAAGCATGTTCATTTCCAAGGCACTGTTGAATCACCACAACAGTGCCCAGTTTGTGAGAAGGAGTTTAAGTGCAGACAGTATCTAAAGAAGCATGTGACGACAGTGCACTCTGAAAGGAATTTTTTGTGTGATACTTGTGGCAAATGCTTCAAATCTAAAGAAGTCCTGAAAACGGCACCACAAAACACATGAAAATCCAAGATTAAAGAAATTTGTGTGTGAGAAGTGTGGAAGGAAGTTCCATTCAAAAGAAGAACTTGAGCATCATGCTCCCATCCATATGTAGACCATATTTTGTTTTTCATGCCACACCAATTTAATTTGTTGTATCTCTGATTCGCCTGCTTCAATTTTTTTTGATTTGGAAAAAAAAAGATTCAGAATCAAGTCCAAAATGCTCATATTTTGGCCCAAACAGTTGAAGAAAGCTCCTTGCCTTCCTATAGGTTTCAGTTTATTCATCATTTAAGCAAGAAAAAGGCATTGGTTTGATAACAAGTTCAAATTCATTGTTTGAATTATAAACCAGTCTGGTATGTTGACATCATAGATCCTATAATAGCTTCTAGGGCCGTCAGATTATGCCCAGGTCTGTTTTTATTTCTTTTTTGCCCTGCCACTTCATATTTATACTGAAAAAATCTGAGAAACAACAAATCAAATTGGTGTGGGCTCAAGTTCAACTATGTTGGTTGGTTTATACCTTGTAGATCTGTAGACTCTGTATCCAACTTTGTTCATCTTTTCAAGAGCAAACTAAATGCCTTTTAGACCATGCTTTATTTCTGTTTTTCAAATATGTTGGTTGGTTTGTACCTTACCTAGACTGTTTATAAAGATTTTCAAGAGCAAAACTAAGTGCCTCTTAGACCATGTTTTGTTTCTGTTGGTTGGTTTGTACCCCATGGATCTGTAGAATCTGAATTCAACTTTGTAAATATTTTCAAGAGCAAAACTACATGTAAGTGCCTTTTACACCATGTTTTATTTCTGTTTCTGTTGGTTGGTTTGTACCCTATGGATTTGTAGAATCCGAATTCAACTTTGTTCCTTTTTGAAGAGTAAACTTAAGTGCCTTTTGATTGCTGTATCACTGTTTCTCAGGTGATGTACAAGATCAAAAACATGATGTTACAATTCAGGAAAAATAGATGTGTACAGATGTAGAATACATCTGGTTATCTATAGCTATGAATGAAACTGCAGTACATAGTGATTATAATCATTTTTGTAAAGTGATGTATAACAATAGAAAGAACATGGTATTCAATTGGTAGACAATTCAGCAAAAATATATGGTACATGTATTTTTGTTAACAATCAGAATAAATTTAGTAATATATGCTTATTATCTGTGTGCCATTTTTTTGCTTTCAAAACTTTACAACATACAATATTTGTACAATGTAAAGTATAACTATATAAAGTCAATATAGTACAATGATGTAAGGCTGAGATGGTCCATTCATTAAATCTGTAAATATGACAACCTGAAAAAGTATAGTATTCATCTGATATGTGTGATTTCAGGTGCACTGCATAGTACTGAAATTGACAAATACTAGTACTAGTACTCTCTTCAATAAGCACCTCCATGAATGTAGATTTTTGCTGCAAATATAGTTACATGAATATTTTAATTGCACATTGTATGATTTCCTTTGCTTATTGCAATTGCCTTTCATATCAAGGGAGAGAATTCTACAGTCCAGAAAAATTGTCCATGTATTACTTCATACCTCTAACACTACATTAAAACCACCATAAATAGATTAAAGTCCAATCCCTGCCCTTGTTGAGGGCAGCATTTTGCTCTCATCAACACGGTGATGCTGCCGAACCCCACGTGCACCACGTGATGGCTCATTTGGGCCTGATATGTGCCCAGCTTTTCGCTGGCTCTTTCTTCTTCTTATCAGGTCAAATGCATGATTCCTGTAGCAAATAGAATGTAAATCTGGTTGCATTATGCTGTCAGATTAGCCATTTGTCATTATTGTAAAAATAAATTTATACGGCACAGACCCTTCCAACAAGGATTCCAAAGGACATGTGGCCAGACATTACACCAATAACAAAAATCAGGCACTAGTACAGGACACCATGGACAAATTCATATCAAAGCCCTGTATAAAGAAGCAAGTACGGACAAGTTTAAGTGACCCTTCAAAATAGACTGGGAATTGGAATGGGCAGTGCATTTCCCTACACTGTCAGGTTTCTAATCTCTTGATTCTCTCTTGAAGTGTGTACCTTTAATGTTTTTAGAGGGATTGCAAGGAGTGTACTTGAGCTGGGGTTTGTGTACATTATCAGTCTTACCTCGGTGTGATTCGAATGATGTGCCTCTTGTCCAGGGACAGGCATGTGTTCATCTCGGTCGAGGGACAGTCATGTCTGGGCTCAGTGGTCACCACTGGATATACAGATGACTTCTTTGTTCTCATATCCCACTTCCTGTAGAAAAAGGATATTAGGCATTTTGAATATAATTAGTAGTAATAATGCATAATCAACTTTTTTATAACGCTTACTACTGCTACATGTACTATCTTTTGCTTTGTTTTGAATGTAATGAAGTGAAGCTAGGAGAGATATTTACAGAACAAACTATCTACTACTGCAGTGTACTTCTGAAATTATATGATAAAGTCAAACAATGCATGACATACTCTCAATGGAGGAAGCATCATGGGTGGCTTCTGAACTACTAGGTAGTTCCCAGGCCACCCAACTGCCTGACAAAAATAACACTGCCATATACCTATGTGGATCCAGTCTTGTTGCAAGCATCTCACAGACAGTTCCAAAGTGACGTGTCAGTTCTCTGGCTGTCAGTGTTCCTTGATGTCCTGTTTTGTCATCCCCCGTCATTTCACTGAAGAACTGCTCACAAAGTAAGCTGGAGAATGCCCTTTGATTGTAGGTACCTTGTTGCACGAGTGGATACAACAGCATATGTGCATCAATGCTTGTGACCGTGTCTTCCCATAGCTGCCATGGACACCCTACACTTGCTATGTGTCTTCCTGGGGGTGGGAATCTGTGGAAATTAACACCCTCCATCAAGTATGTCCTTAATCTGAATCGCATCTTTGCTCTGTCTACTGAAGAAATACCAGGATCATC
>NW_017804242.1:6808295-6810881 GCF_001625305.1 Branchiostoma belcheri | reverse complement strand
ATGCCCTTAATCTGAATCGCATCTTTGCTCTGTCTACTAGAAGAAATACCAGGATCATCATGTGCTACAATCAAGCCTTCCCTGATATGTCTGACAAAGCATGCTTCCTTGGCAAATCCCAGATGTACCATCTTTTCTTCAACTTCTCNATATGGTTGGAAGTCGGACAGAATTTGTTGACTAGGAACAGCAAAGTTGATTGATGATAATCTTGTTGGGCAGAGTCCAGCACTGGCCTCTCCTGACACCACCTGCCCTATACCCCTACTTCCACTCATAAGTCGTAGAAATCTACCACCAAACAGTCGCCAGCCTAACTTCCAGAGGCACTTGGTGTCAGGAGAATATTTCATTTGCGAGCTTGTGTCCAAGCCGTACCAGTCTACCACTTCGCACCAAAGATGGAAGCAGATGTTGTCCAAAGGAAAATCACCAGCTTCAACTAGTCGACAAAACGGAGCAGGACGTCTTGTTTACTGGGATCTGTGCATTTTAGCTCTACCATGACCTTTGGGAGTAACTCTATCATCTCCTGGATAGCATTGTGAACCAAGGATGCAGAGTCTTCATCAAGGTCCAGAACATCTGCAGCAGATGTTTGAGTTTGCTCCTCTTTTGTTCCTGAAGGTTCCTTGAGTTTCCATGGTGACAGTGTTCTGCCCATGACACGAGACGTCACTGGAGTACCAAACCGGATCTTTTTCCTTACCCTGCTCTGTAGGTAAGGCGACACAGGGCTAGATGGGTGCTTGGTCCCTCGTTGTCCTTTCCTGCGTGGAGTCGACCATGGGGAAAGACGTGATCTCTTACTGTCTGGGGAAAGGACTTGCAGGGACTGCAGTGCTGACATCTTCTTCCTCTGTCTCCCATCCATCTCCAATATCTGATTCTTTGTCTGCCTTCAAGGTGCCTTTGCGCCGACACCTCTTACGTGGGTAGAGTGTTAGCCTTAGTCGACGAGGCATCTCTGTAATTGATATGACAGACCCGTCAGCGTGTATCATTTGCAGTGACACATCAAACTGGCCGCATAGTTGTGTATTTCCTATGTGTATAATGAACAACCATGCAAAGATCCAGTTAAAAAACAGAAATATATATGACATGTTCGTTGAATCATACAGGTAATGCCTACAAATACAATGACAGAAGGTATTTACTGCATATTGCCAAGATCAACCGATACGACAAAGACACTATTGCCTGTTGGAGCTTAGTATGGTACTAACATATCATATATGTAAAGGCCTAATGACTAAAATGGGGGAGGGGGGCGTTATAGCGGTATCACTTCCACCTCACGTTTTCACACTGCAGGCCCAATACATCGGTTCCAGAGTACAGTTATGCTGTTCTGGACACCCAATTACAGCCAACAAGTCGTATCTGCGGATTTATTTACTTCTAATGGCCCCAAAATGCCGTGTTTGGCGTTTGTTTACCTTGATAATATGGACGTGATGTGTCGCCGATGTTGGACTGTGCTCCCTATATCTCGATTTAATTATAAGACCTGCCGATTATTTCTGGCTTCGGATGACCCTTGGATAGTCCGCCACCTGATAGGCCTAGTTAGAAAAGCAGTCGCTGTCTCTATATAACGCCAGAAGAGGAAATTGTGGAGGACCTACCTTGCTGTGTGTGTTTCAGCGGTCTCTGGGAGCAGCTGGGAGACACCTGATAGCGCCGTCCCACGGCCGAAATATCCGCGCGCGCGGCTGATAGGTCCGCGTGACGTCGAATTGGTCTGCGCGATGCGGCTGATTGGTCCGCGCGGGCGGCTGATTTCTCCGCCCCGCGTCGAAAGGGTCTGCGCGTCGCGGCTGATAGATCCTTCCCACCACCGAATGTGTCTGGCCATCCCGTGACGTAGGTTGTACCCCGTGGACAAACATAGTTCGAAACTCCGTGTCACTTCCGGGTTTGGGAAAAACGGCTCAGGCAAAGGTCACACAAAAAACGATGCACCACAAAGCTCATACGAAACACTGTCTTTCCTGCATTAGACTAGTCTCAATAGAGATATCGTAACCTGAATATTATATTTATGTTTACCGAAAGGAAAACATATTGTTTTTGCTACGTTTCTTCTTCTTCTTCTTCTGTTCCAAACGCTAACCTCTGACCTGACCAATGACCTGATTTGTTGACGTCTGTCACCATGGTAACTGGTGTTGGGTTACATAATGTTGCAATTTTATAGTAGGAG
Organism: Branchiostoma belcheri; assembly: GCF_001625305.1. Lineage (NCBI taxonomy): Eukaryota > Metazoa > Chordata > Leptocardii > Amphioxiformes > Branchiostomatidae > Branchiostoma > Branchiostoma belcheri. The sequence continues at coordinate 6,808,672 of NW_017804242.1, read as the reverse complement.
TCATTTAGACTCCTATCTGACCACATATATATTAATGTATGTGAGCGAGAACTAACAGAGCAGACCATGTGCAATGGTAAACATTATGCATTTGCTTTGCAAATGTTACCTTTCTAGTATTATTATATATTCTGACGACCCCCCCCCCTCCCCCACAAGGCTCAAAGGTCCACTTTCTGGTCCACTACTAATTTTGAAAGGTCCAAGATTTTTCTTTAATAGGTGGACTGATTCGTATCACCAGCGGGGCTAAAACTTTGTCATTGAAGAAAACGTTGTGTCTGATTATTCCTTTGAAATCTTCTAGAAAAACTCCGGAAATGCCATTTCAGAAGGTTAAATTATCAAAAATTTCCGGGGGAAAATGGGGCCCCCCC
>NW_017804242.1:6788171-6808275 GCF_001625305.1 Branchiostoma belcheri | reverse complement strand
CCCCCCCCCCATACACACACACTAACATCATTTTGTTACCTATGATCCCAGTTGACGTCTTACCTTACCAGTACATCATGACGCCATGAAGATTAACAATTGATGGTGTAGGACAACCATGGGTAAGTCAATACCACTCAAGTTGTACAATGTAGAACTAAAATGTGCCGTGATCACAATGTCAATTTCCCGGTATAGCTACAGTAGTTGCTGATATTCCCATGATAAGTGGCTTAGTTATCATGACATTGTGCAAATAATTGTTTTCAGTTGTCAAGTCAATAAGGCCACAGCAAGTAAATTCTATGGATGACATCATCCACAGACTCCAAATTTAATGCGAGCGAGCGAAAGAAAAACAAGGCAGGCCGAAAAATTAAGGTTCCTACATTTTAAAATTTTGACTCAATCATTGTACAAATGGTTTTGATTCAGTGGGAACATCACATATACACAGCCAACATCACATATATCACTGCGCATGCATTAAAGTAAGAAACAAAACATTAAATCAGAGCCTTTCCTTGTCTCCTCTCTTTATAGTTATCTACCATCCAACTTCCGGCATGGTAACAGACATCTTTGCCCATTTTCGGCATGGTGACCACTGTCAGAAGGCAACAAAATTTCTTGTTTTTTTTTTCTCCAAAATCAGGCGAAAATTAATGCGCGCGCTGATGTCATCCATAACAATTACTTGCTGTGACCTAATCTAGTGTACACGGTCATGTTTTTCTTCACAGAAAACCCCGCTGTGCTGTTGGTCCATACTGAGTATGGCTCATCTCAGGATGAAACCTCCCCCTTAAACCAGCAGGTGGTAGACATACTCAGGGAACGCGAATCAGATATACCTGTGCTCATGACAGTTTTAAAAGCGAATGAAGAGGACATCCAGAATGCAAAACGCGATGGGATAGAACTACTGCCGCCTACACTTGACCCAGACGATCCTAGTCGGACTGACCCATCACCAAATTGGCTGACCTTTGACCACCTGTCCAAGTACCAAAATCTTCCCCCAAAGGTCAGAAGCATCATCGGCCACTCCGACGTCACAAGTAGGGCAGCCGTTAGGATAAAACAGGAACGTTATTCTAAGTCTGATGCAACAGTCATCCTCTTCACCACTGACATACCAGAAGACACCGAGTACTACAAGGGAGATGAGAAGGCCATTGGCATTGGGAAGAAGGAAGACTCCATCCTTGAAGATGCACAAGAAGCTGACGTGGTCTTTTCTCTTGGAAACAAGATATTTGATCACTTTGAGAACCAGTTCAGAGCAATACCTGCCAGCAAGAGGCCTCAGCATGTCAAGTTTGTTCCGAGGCCCTCCAAGATCTTTGAAGATGCAGAAGCTGAATACAAGGACACAGAGACAATGGTGGTCCTGTCCATCGGTAGGGTGAAGGGTGTTGAAATACTGAAGGGATATGACCTTGCTGTTGAATCCCTGAGCCTTGTAGCAGAGAAGATGAAAGTTAAGTTTCGTGTCATGGGATCCCCGGGAGTTGACAAAGATGACATTGAAACACGCAAGGCAATCCTAAAGCACCGTAAGTCAGCAAACCTACAGATAACCCTCCTCCCATACGGCTCACAGAAGGACATGTGTAAAGAGATGATGCAGGCCCACCTGGTCCTGATGCCTTCTCGTGCTGAACCGTTCGGACTGGTTGGCCTGGAGGCCATCGCGGCAGGCGTCCCTGTTCTTGTATCAAGCAAGTCTGGGCTGGCAGACTTCATCCATGAACATGTAGATGAACTGCATCATTCCATTGTTGACATGGATGAACATGAAGAAGGTGTCACTGTGAAATATCTAGCTCGCAGCATCGAGAAAATGCTAAAGCACAACAGGACAGAGTTTGAAACAGCAGCAAGGTGTAAGAAGAAGCTTCTGTCCTCAAAGTACTGGGAAGAATCTCATCAGAAGTTCATCAAAGCTTGTACAGATTCAGGTGAGTACATCTTTGTTTTATCTCATCTAATACCATCCTTACTGTTTTGAACAAAAGAATGAGCTAATAGAAGTTAAGTAAAAGAAAATGGATTTCCATATAATGAACACTGTTGAGCATCTTAAACTTTAATAATGATTATGATTACCAAATTTGATTATTGGTTTTGATTCTCATCGATTTGTAAAAGATGACATGGCACATACATTCCTGTTGTGTTTGTGCATGCTTAACACTGTAAAAAATACTTAACGATGTGCTGAATGCATATTATCAATCTACGTAACGTATACCTCCTTCTAGTGCCAAATGTTGGACACTTTGCAGCTGGGAACGTTGCAGAGCAGCCAGCTCAAATCCAGTCAAGAAAGAGAGGCACGGATACTACTAGAATATGGGAGAACGTTGGAGGCCGGAAACGTACAAAACGAGGCAAGTTTCATACGTGTGCATGTGATACATTATAACGGGTAACATTTGACTTATTTGACTTGATCTACAAGCTGTGGAGCTCTTAAGGTCCAAACTCAGTTGACAAAATGCTAACCTGTTGAATGCTCTAAAATAGAAAGTACCTTGTATGCGATGCATCTAACATAATGATTGTTTACCATCTTTGTACTCTAGATATACCTCCTCCACTGCCCATCGTGGTAGAGATATTTGCACAGGTAAAGCCAACCGTCAAAACCCCCAAGGAATTTCTAAGCTATGCCTCGGCAAAGAAGGCTTTTGTCACTCTCGACATCACAACTTTCACAGACGAAACTCTTGGTCTGCTAGAGCAGTTAAAACCAGAAATCAGAACAGTGGAAGACCTACTCGACACTGCGGAAGCTATCAAACAACTGGAAGAAATCAAAGGCGTGAATGTTAAAGATGTCAAGAAAGGCAGTCTGGTCTTCTACACGCAATGTACAGACTTGGGCGGCTTGGGCCAACTCTGGTTCATGTACAAAAGTGGAAAACTCAATGACCTGCTGGTTGGTAGTTTGATAAGAAAGGAAACCTTACAGCAACTCTGTGCTGAGAACGTCTCTGTGAAGTCAACCATCAACATAGAGGACTTCAGGAAGGCCCTGATCTACATCCTCACCTCACCTGCTACCGAAGGAAAAGGTATATTGGAACTTTGATTCTCCTACTGTAGGTTTTGTTTGGTAAGGTTTGAATCACTCCCAAAGGGCACAAGTTCGGTGGCATCTGGCAGGATTCAAATCCGGGACCTCTTGGGTCTGAGCCGAACACTTTACCGTTACGCCACACGACCCCACTTTGATTTTTGAAGGTCCATTGAAATGCGTACGTGATATTTCGATTTCAGGATGACACCTTTAGTAACTGTACTAAATCTAAGATAAGGGTGTCGCCGGCTTTCATTATTGACATTGCCATACTGAACCACCAAACAGACAACTAAATGGCGAAAGATTGATGGGGGTTTTACCTTAATGTGACTATTATCTGTGACAATTTCTGAACACGCTCCTAACACTTGCTGTTCAAAGGTCCGCTCATGCCAAGACTACCCCTGGAGTACCCCCTCTATCAGCCACACACCCACACCAGAAGCAGAGTGTTGGACGTTCTCCACCTGGATCAGAAGAAAGTGCCTGAACAACACCTCAACAAAGTGCCACTACCTACACAGAGGGACTATGGAGACGATGATCTTCTCGACAAACTGGACAATCTTCAAATAGCAGGTAACATATGACAAACCATTCACAACGTCTGTTTTTGTTTATGTTTACATCGTGATCCACTATCATTACTGAAGTATGATCATAGTGGATCACGATGTAAACATAAACACACTAAGTATAAATCGCTATCCGATTACGATGTCTCACTCAACATTGACTGGTCCTTCTACCGGCTAATCTGGGATGTCTGAAGTGGGGTCGTGCACGTGGGTCGTGTGGCGCAACGGCAGAGTGCTCGACTCGGAACCAAGAGGTCCCGGGTTCGAGTCCTGTTCGAGTTCGCCACCGACCTTGTGCCCTTGGGATGTGTGGGACACAACACCACCAACAGCTGCCTTTCTCCCACGTGTATTGCACTGTTACAACTTCAACAAGAAGCCATAGGCGACAATCCTCCGTGAAGTTTTATATTTTGCAACAAAAATAATCCCAAGCGTCAACGCCAGACCTACATTTTTTGTACTGTGCAGACAATAGGCAACGGTTAATACAATGAGGGCGCGTCACAACCATAAAACATAAAAAGACCTAAATCCATTTCTGCTCCTAGGGCGTGTTTAGATACTGTGCTTCAAGTTCGAAGTTCATTTTATACAAGTTCGAAGTTCATTTTATACACACACAATCATTGCATTCACATAAAGATCGGACTATCATGGTCGTGTCACTAGTAACAAAAACAGCCCCACCGTCTTACCGAGCCTGTTACTCATTAACCATTCCAATTTGCCTCATAATTGTAGGGGTGCATTTGCAATATTACATTGACCGCGAAAACAGCAACGGCAAAAATACACATTCGTGCATCAACACGGGCATGCCAGCAGACGGCGTATAAAATTGCGTGCCGATTACACAAAGAGAACCCAGTGTTTTGACTGCGAACATGAAAAAAACAGCCCTTCACAACACTCCGTCCGGAGGTCTTGACCTCCTTCACGGAGTAATAAACCAAATCAAATCATCTAATGAACCATCATTCTGTGCAAACAGCCAGCACATCCGAGGAAACACCAGAAGATACGGAGGTCGGGGAGATCAACTCTGCCCTCAAACCTGCTGGGGCGTCAGTTATACCAGCTCAGGAAACAACAGGTAAAAGAGATTTGAGGATTAACCTTGTCATATTAATAATCATTATGATATATAAAATTATGAAATAAAGACTGAACTTTAACTGCCAACACTACATTGAATTGGGACTTATCCCAAATTCTACTCTTGGAACGTGACGTCAGAGATACGTGACCGTATTAGCGGGTCATACGTGCCAGATAACTTGTGTCGCCCCCCGTCTCTGACTTGCACCAACACAGACAGGGAATACTGATGAACGTTCATGCTATGAAGAAAGTTTGCTAACCACAAACAAATGGTGAAACAAAATGGTAAATCTGAATGTTTCGCTGCTTCGAAGTGTCAAAATGTGAATTTAAATCCATAGATTTTACAGTACTCATAGAAAACATTATAAATCCACAGAAGATCAGACCATTGGTGACACGGAGGTTCCACAGGTGATGTCAGAACTGGTCTCACTGGACATCAAGGAACTGGAACGACTGATGGGACCTCGGATTAAGAGGACTTCCTCCATAAGCTCTGACTCATCTGGCTATGTGACAGGCACTCCAGGATCAGGACTCAGCAGACCCGACTCACCCACAGGTAAGAGGATTTAATACTAGCATGCTCAATTATCATATGCATGGTAAACGTCATGAGCATGCTATCGTTGAAGAGGTTCATCAGTCACGTAAAAATATCATTTAGTAGAATCTTGATCACGGGGTGACCTAGTTTCGTGTTCTCGCGAGACTAGCTATAGGTCACTCAGTGATCAAGATGTACAGTGGACGAAAATTTGGAGGTACATGTTTCTACTGATTGAGGAATATTCTACTAAATGATATTTTTACGTGACTGATGAACCTCTTCAATAGATAGCATGCTCATGACTTTTTCCATGCATATGACCTACGAGAAGAAACGTACATTTTTTTGCTATGTTATCAAGTTGATTTACTTGACAGATCACAGTTGGCAGTATTTTAATTGAAAGCAACTTGTTGCAACTAACACTCGGATCCGAATCAAGTTTGTTACAATATCACAAGTTATCGTGTGCGATCATCTCGTCTGTAGCATCTTGTTCCAAAGAAGATTCTAAAATGGGCAAAAGTTAGGGTACGTTTGTGGCACACGTGGATTGCACATGCAAAATGTAATAGTGCAGCTGTAGTCGTCTTTTGCACAATTTCGACTATGCTGAAACTGAGTTCTTGCTGATGAAAAAGTCAACGTTTGGTATTTGCATGTTATTTGCTCTAAAGATGAAAAAATCCAGTACAATTTATTGCTTCCATGAAATTGACTAAAGGCACTAAAAGGATCTTTCTCGGACCCGTAGGCGAGGGTGACGTCCAGGGTACACTGGAGACTCTCCTTGCTGAACTAAACAAACCTACAGTACTGAGAGACAAGGGAAAACAGTTTGACCTGTACTGTCAGATAGGAGATCTTTACAGGACAAAACTACGCAACCCACAGTCAGCTCTGCAGTATTACCAGAACATGTTAGAGTGTTCTCAGGCACTGTCAGAAGACACAAAACAAGCCAAGGCCTACAGCAGACTAGGCGTAACCTGTGATATGTTAGGTCTCCAAGCTGAAGCCTTTACAAACCATAAAAAGGCTCTGGCTATCTATAGAATAGATACAGGAAATGAAACTGATGTTTGCATCGCTTACAAAAACCTGGCCTCATCATTAGCACTATCAGGTCAAGTGTCAGATGCAAAAACTAACTATGAATCAGCCTTGGCTGTTGCCATGGAGACAGGAAACAAGACTGAACAGATGGAAATTTACTGCATGCTGGGTGATTTGCACAGGGAACAGCTAGAGGAACCAGAGGTCTCACACAGGTACTACACAGAGGTGTTGGCACTGGCCAGGGACTTGAGGAAGAAGGACATGGAGGGGGTGGCTTACCACAAACTAGGACACGCTTGTTCGGACATGAAGAATTATGACGCAGCTTTGGAGTGGCATCAGAAGAGCCTTGAGATGACGAGCCAAGATGGTGGAAATAAGAGAGTACAGATGATAACACACACAGATGTGGGTAATGCATACAGAGTACTGGGAAAACCGGACCAAGCAACATCCCACTTCAACACTGCCTTACAGCTGGCACAGCAGACAGGGGATCAACATGCACAGATGAGTGTTTGCCTCTGGATGGGTGATATACACAGTGAACAGCTCCACTCCCCACGTACAGCCATCCAGCATTATGAACAGGCTCTTGCACTAGCCAGGCGGTTGAAGGACAGGCATAGGGCGAAAGTGGCGTACATAAAACTTGGACTGGTCCATTATGAGATGGGTGAGTATGGGGCAGCTCTGGAGTGGGCTCAAAAGCACCTGCAGATTGTCGAAGAGGATGGCAACAAAGAAGAACAGATAGCAGCACACACCCTTGTGGGTGATGTATACAGGCGACTGGGTAAACTGGACCTGGCAACATCCCACTTTAACACAGCCCTACAGATGGCACAGCAGACAGGAGATCAACATGGACAGATGGCGGTTTACTTCGCAATTGGTGACATGCACAGAGCACAACTCCACTCCCCACATACAGCCATCCAGCATTATGAACAGGTTCTTGCACTAGCCAGGCAGTTGAAGGACAGGCATGAAGAGGGGAAGGCTTATGAATATGCCAGACTTGGAATTGTGGGGTTGGTACATTGTGGGGTGGGGGAGTATGAGGCATCCCTGGAGTGTTTTCAAAAGTCCCTAAAGATTAAGCAAGAGGACGGAGAGAAGAAAGAGCAGATAGTAACACACAGGGCAATAGGTATTGTATACAGTTTACAGGGTAATCTGGACCTTGCAGCATCCCATCTTAACACGGCATTACAGATGGCACGGCAGATTGGAGATCAACATGGACAGATGAAAGCTTACTTCATGATGGGTGATATTCACAAAAATATACTCCACTCCCCACTTACAGCCATCCAGTACTACGATAAGGCTCTTGCATTAGCCAGGCAGTTGAAGTACAAGCATCACGAGGGAGTGGCTTGCGAGAGATTGGGAATGGCTCGTTTCGAAATGGGGGAGCATGAGGCAGGTTTGAAGTTATTACAGAAGGCCTGGAAGATACGAGAAGACGGAGAAAAGGATGCACAAGGCAAAACTCATTCCAATGTGGACCGTGCACCAGTGGTACAGTATCTAGAGAGCCATGTAGCATCACAAAATGCAGAGGAGCAGCGTAAACAGATGAATGCTAGTTTCCAGATAGGTGAGATGTTCAGAGAACAGCTCCACTCCCCACGTACAGCCATCCAGTATTATCAACAGCACCTTGCACTAGCCAGGCAGTTAGGCGACAGGCATGAAGAGGGACTGGCTTACGATAGACTCGGGAGGACCCATTTTGAGCTCAAAGAATATGACAAAGCCCTGGCCATGTATCAAAACTACCTCAAGATGAGACAAGAGGACAGAGACAAGAAAGCACTGACAACAGCACATAAGAACATAGCAAAATCTTACAAGAAACTGGGAAAGAAGGACCTGGCCAAATCCCAGTACCAATCAGCTATGGCCATCGCCATTGAGACAGGTGACAAACTGCAACAGGACGACATTAGAAAGAAGATTGATAAACTGTAGCAACACGCGGGCAAATCTTACTGCTACCCTTTGCCTCAGAATTCACTTAAAATGGTGCAGTGCTTGCATTTGCACTGTACATGTGTGTGTTAACAGTAAGTTGTTTGTCCAGTTCACTGTATACATGTATGGTAAATTGTCCAGTGAAAAAGGGTATAACCCTCCAAAATAAAATTTATTAGTAAGAGTTTAAGAGTTTCTGCAATGACCAAGACTAAGCCAATAAAGAGAGTTTTTTTTACTATTTGTTGTCATTGCTTGTACCTAGTAACTACTAAATAGCCCTATCATGGAATGTAGCTGATTAAAAAATTTCCTCATTAATTATGCAAATTAGATCTTGTTTTGCATAATTTGTATTTCATAATCTACATCTCTGTGTAAGCTACAAACCAAAAATCAAGTGCCCAGTTGGAAAAAAAAGGTATAAGATGTAACCTTGTTCACGTACCAGTTACGAAGCTCACTAAGAGTCCCACGATGACACAGCTGAGCGTGGCCACCGCGCTGAGGTAGATGTAAGACAGTTCGTACAGCGCTGCTTCGGAGGGACTACGGCGACAAGAAAGGCTTTTAAAAAGTGATGACGATGTGGGACTCAAATAATTAGTTACCTTTGTGACTTTTAAAAATAGTGAATTAAAAAACACAACGTCAATCAAGAAGGTTATACTGGAGACATTATACAATGTAACCTCTTTTGTCAGACTAATTGTTTGAAGATGTGAAAAGGAGTCTAGAAAAGTGTGACATAGTTTGCAATTAAAAGCAGTGAAAGCTTTAGTGACTGGATGATTGGATTATAGGATAGAAATTTATTAGCCTGGGTTTGTTGCTGAACAAATAAACTATACTCACAAATACACTGTGCCCACTGTCTTCTCTCACTGCTTTGCTGTCTTCATTTCCTTCTGCATCTTCAAGTCAAATGGTTTGTTGAGCTGTCGCAGGTTTCTCCCAGACTGGACAGCCTCAGCACACACCTAAACATAATATAAAAGAATGTGTCATGGAAAAACATCCCCAGGCAACACTGAATAACCAAACTAATGATAGCATCATGCAAGTCAACTATCCCATTAAATGGATTTTGAACGAGTTGGGCTCTAGAAAACTGCTTTTAAAAGTGTTACAAAATGCACTGTACTTGTAGCATGTTACACCTCAGAGTTTTTATTAATAATAACATGTGAGGCAAGGAATGAGTCATGTAAAAAAAGGAAACGAACAAGCTTTAAAAATCATACATAATGCAATACAAATGATAATGAAGAACTAAAGTATGGTCACCTCGACATAACTAGTTTTCAACCGTTTTGTATCGTATGCATTTCGGCGCCCTGAAGCTTTGAGGCCCCCATCATGTTTACGCAAATTTTTGGCGGGAAAAATAACTAATTATGTACACGGCCACATTCCAACAGGTGTTTTGAACCACGTGGAGATAAAGAAAAAGGTTTGGTCGATACACAATTTCTTTCAACAAATATAACCTCAAAACGCTTAACAACTGACTAAAAGACATGCACATACATTTTATATATACTCTACACGCGCACCCCACATTGAAAATGTTGTTGAAAACGCGGCAACTTGATGGACTTTTTCTAAGCCTGGCTAAAATTAGGAACGGCCGCTCCCTAATACAGAAATAGGTCATGTCTTACGGAATATAACTTGACATGTTCGTACTAGTTGCTAAGGAATAATGTCAGCCAAACAATGTACTGGTTTACCTGCAACTATGAGCGAGGTCGTCTCTATACCACGCTACTCTTCCCAACTGTCTCGCCATTTTTGTCTTCTCCAAAATTCGCCAGGTCAGGAAATCCGCACTTTCTCTTCAAAACATCACCAGAACGGTACAAATCCTCGGTGAACACTCCCAGACATTCTGCTGCACACTTACTAAGACATTCTATCGTCGAAAACGTCTAAAAAGCAGTACCCAGCAAGTTTGAAAAAATCAGCCCAGAGTATTTCCGTCGTACGAAAGCGCCATTTTCAACGGACTATATGAAACTTGTTTTTACACAAGTGCAGAACGGCCGTGCATAATTAATGTAAGTTGGTAATCTAATTATGACGACCAATGACGGGCCGTTTTGGTGCCAGGCACTTATATGTGTCGAAGAAGGACGATAAGATCATATCATATATAAATATTCCATGAATACAAATCGAAAAGTAACAATTTCCTACACCATATTTTTTCTATCAAAATGAGAACAATTACAGATATTTATTATTGGCGCACTAGATTTACAAAACTGACGCCACCACATCGTATGGTGTAAAAGGCTGTGCACATCTCTGTTTCCCGAGCCCTTGAGACACAAAGCTCAAGTGTAGGGCGCCTGACGAGAAAAACGGGACCGAAAAAAGGCGCACTTACAGTAAAGTGTGTGTGTGTGTGTGTGTGTGTGTGTGTGTGTGTGTGTGTGTGTGTTTATGCGTATGTATTGTATGCCTGTGTATGTCTGTATTTTTGTGTGTGTGGTTTAAGAATAATTTTAGGTCTATACTATATGCTACGAGTACGAGTGCCTTACAATACTATAAAATGTTGCCTTTTGGCTGCACCCGGACACCCCTTTGACCCTGAAAATGGTCGCGAGCGTTGACCTTTGGTGTGTTGAAGGTATTATCGGTTTGATCCACTTTCCCTAGGCTTCGCACAGAGGGGTGTCTGGTTTTGATACATTCTTTGTATCGCTGTTTTCCACGGCTGCATAGCCAGATTCAGTGAAAATATGCACAATTCAAAGATCCTTTGGTGAACATATATAACATTTCTTTGCAGATTTATGATTTTTGTTTAGTTCCTTAAGTGTTAATATCTGGTAAATGTGGCGAGTCACAAGTATGCAAATGAATATTATGCAAACTTTTCCGTACGCGCCTATATTACTACAACTTCTTGTAAACCCTTGTATATTTGACGTACTATAAGCAGCAAGCTTCTGTATGTAACATTTCCGACCCCCGTCACTATGTTTTCGATCGAAATATGTGTGGATACGCACCATGTGCCCGCGTTTTGCTTCCTCAGGAATGTATGTCGTACCACTGATTACCGGTTATTTTTAACGTCTGATTTAACGGTTTCGGTTGTCATTCTGAGTTTCAATACGAGTTCCTTGCGGCAGATGAAATAGAATTTCATAAGTTCATGGGTACATGTTATAAGCTGCAGATGAAAATGTTGACCTGTGTTAGCACAACCTGGAACGCTAAATCTAACACATAAAATTTAACACCATCAACTATACATAACAAACAACATATAAGAATATACAATAAAAAGCCCGGAGGTATAAAATCTCAGATTTTACTTGTATTGTATTCTATTCTAAGCTACGTACGTGTACTCATGGTACATTGTGTGGTAAAACCTCAAGTAGACTGTCAACATCTATCTTCCCATTGAAATAAACACACAAACACACACATAAGAGACGCGCGTCATTGGTGAGAAAATTATATTTTCGTTACATCATAAATTGTTAACACAGTGTATGTGTTGTGAGCACTAGTGCTGTCATCCGTCCATACATATATGTATGCCTGTATCAAATTACTATATAATTATATAACTAGAAAGGCAACATATGCAAGGCAAATGCATAATGTTTACCTTTGCATATGGTTTGCTCTGTTACTATTATTCTTTCTCAAACACATCCATACATATGGTCAGACAGGAGTCTAAATCCCTCCTGCTGTAAAATTGCAACATGATGTCACCCGACACCAGTTACCATGGTGATAGATCTCACCAAATCAGGCCATTAGCTCGGTCAGAGGTCAGTGTTTGGAACGGAAGAAGAAGAAGAAGAGGAAACGTAACAAAAACAATTTTCCTTCGGTAAACATAATAATATTCAAATAGCGTGTTCCCACTAAAACATTCTGGAGCGATGGATCTAATAAGTGAATTTATATGAACTATAGAACTAGTTCGAATTTCAATCACAGATACTGCAGTTAGATCTCACATAGATATACCTTAGTCTCTCCCAGACTAACTACACTGGCTCTATATAGGAGAATACATTTGCCAGGGGAGTTTGGCCGCAGTTAGGGAAACTTGAAACAACCTTCCGCGGCAGGACTCCCTTGGCCAATTTTACTCTCCTTTTTGACGAATTCTACGATCCGGTCTGGGCTAGATACTAGTATACGGCATGTGTATCTTTGTGGAAACGTATACATAGCTACCTCAGAACTGAGAATTGAGATACATTGTATATCAACGTGAACAAAGTTTTAACGCTAAAATAAAGTCTAAAACTAATACAACTAAAAAAGGCTCATGTGATGGAAAAAAACAAGCCGGAGATACATTTGGTGTGATGTGAAATAACCAGGGTAGTGGCCAATCAGGGAATAGTACCAGTTGCATGGTTCCCGCGAAGATCTGGTTTCATCAGGTTGGTAAGACACTAAGTTAAGAGACTCTTTTTACACAACCAAGTCTTTTATATTCAGCCGACGTTTCGGTGACCGTCTGTCATTTTCCTCAGGACAATTCTGACTGGTTCACATTGCACTTCAGCACAGGTGTCGCAGGGACCGCATTGTAGATACGGTTCAATGTAATCACGCATATGTGTAGATATGTAAATATTGTACGTTTGGGAATGCATATATATGTGTGATTACAGGGAATTTTATCTACAATGCGGTCCCTGCGACACCTGGGCTTCAATGCAATGTGAACCTGTCAGAATTGCCCTGAGGAAGGTGACAGACGGTCACTGAAATGTCGGCTGAATAAAAGACTTGGTTGTGTAAAAAGAGTCTTCTTTACTCGGTTCCTGAAGATGTTTTTAACCGTAAACGGTTTGTGGTTGTCCCCGGACTGTTTTACAACCTGGTCCCTTGATCAGTAGGTGGAAGCCCGCTGGTTACAGGCGACAACTCGACGTCGAGACCGGCCTTGTCCTGGAGATGGAGAAAATCGTCATGTCAAGGTTACGGGTATTTATAGACGGTCTTACACACGCATACACACACATATGCACACACACACACACGCGCGCATATACACACATATAGAAAGAACACGCATACACACGCGCGCGCGCGCACGGACGCACACACACACATATGCAAACGCAGGCACAAACACATAGTCACACATGCCAAAAAACAGTTACTCAAGCAACTGGATATGATTTTGAAAACGTCAGACGTTTCAGCTAGTATCCACTAGCTTTCGTCAGTGACTGAGAGACCAGAGGGGAAAGCAGGTTTATATACACAACCTGTTGATTGATATGCAAATAAAGTGAAGACAAATTTTTGGAAGTCGAAAAAGGAACAAAAGTCAGACAAGTCAAGACAAGATGATGCAAATTAGTCTGAAAGCTCCTGTTATACAGGACAGGAGCTTAAGTGTTGTCTGTCCTCGGGGCTGGGAGTGCCAAATCCCAAGTGCCGGAAAGATCGACCCGTAGCCCCCCTTCCCTGTTGAGGGTGGGGTTGTACATTCTTTCATATATTGCCTCTTAACACCCCGTTCCCCGTCTTCACTTTATTTGCATATCAATCAACAGGTTGTGTATATAAACCTGCTTTCCCCTCCAGTTGCTTGAGTAACTGTTTTTTGGCATATCGTATTACCTGGATGTCTAACCTTCATCGACGTACATAGTCACACACACTTACATACAGTGTGAAGGTGTGCGTCATCTAAAAACAAGCAAACAAACACGCACACACACACACATACACACGCGCGTGCACACATGGTATGGGGTCTGTCCTTGGTGCTGATTGGTAATCGGTCGATTAACAACTTCTTTTGGTGACGTTCTTAGCTCTTAATGTTTAACGGAATAATAACGTTTTTTATTGTTAGACAAGCACTATCCCACCCATATATGTTGAAATAGGTTTGGGCTGTAATTTTGAGAGTGGGCTTACCAAAATTTTCCATTGTTCATCTCCATTATTTGTCAAAGAATAAGCGGTTCACCGCTTCTGGGTAAGTCTAATTTCTTGTGTTGGAAATGACAGTTCAAACATGTTCCAGAATAATTTCTACCAACGCATGCAGATGAACCTTCAAGCTAACCTTTTAACTTTAAACTAATATTCGCGTTTTAAATTTAACTATATATTTAAATTTTATGAATGTATATAGTTTGTCACATGCAACATGATGTCAGAATAGGCCTCGCAATTCAGCCATCATAGCTGCAATGAGGCTTGTGTGTACATTTTCTTGTTCTTGTAATAAACCATTCTACTTCTACTAACCTATATATGCATGCTACATACGCTCACTTTTACGGACTTTTACGGGTGATGGAAGCTTAACAACTTACCCCCTCGGGCTCCCCATGCCTGACTCCACAGCGCAGCCACTTCAGCCAGCGGTTCGGCAGGCAGCAGAACAAACTATCGTAGAACGGCACGATCAGTTTGGGGTCCACTTTCTTCGGATCCTGTGAGCCTGTCAACAAAAAGACTCTATAATACAAGAGTTTGATGACTTCATTTAAGACAAATCTCTGATTTATTGTTTGGTCTTTTACTCTGATGCATTGGTGCATATATCTAATCCTTTTACATGTATATGTAATCATGTCATATCATTTCCCTTTAAAATCAATATATTTACTGGCACATGGATACATTCTTCTCACAGGGGAAAATGTAATCATACAGTTTTACTGGTGGAATTTAAGTTTTGTGAGGAATATGATAATGTCATTGTCAGTTAAAAGTGCCAAGTAGGATTTGCTCTCAACACTTCTGCAACTATTATGAAACATTTTAAGCAGAAACGTCGGCAAATTGTTACTAGAAAATCTGCGTATTTACATATAGTAGACGTCAAAACAAAGCTTGGATTTAGACAATAAAATGATCGATTTCTGGTAAATTTCCGGGATTTTGGTAGTCAAAAATAGCAAAGCAAAGTTATCTTCGGGCAGTTGTCTAACCCCGACTGTTACAAGAAGTTTCTGCAGGTTTTCTTCGACAAGATTGACCGCAGATACATTCCGCCTGTTCTTCAGGGGTGTCACGTGTATGGGCCAGTGGAATATCCTGCTAGATATCCTGCTAGATTTGACATACTGTTGTCTAAGGTTCTAGGCAGGGCACAGCCTCAGAGAAGTGTGCACCAAAGAAAGCCCCCCTCCCCACCTGCAAAGCAAATGATGATGAGATTACCAGTTTGTATAAGTCAATCCCTGTCAATGATTGATTCTATATGCTTGTTTACTATCATTTACTCGAGTCAATAAAGAATTTCGTAATGCCACCTTATCTGTTTTAACTATGCATATTTTTGCTTTGTATAATGTAGTAAATACTTGGTGTAAACATGTGAATAAGCAAATATTAAAAGCATACACCCCTGTGACCCTCTATGGTATAGCCCAACTATGACGTAGCTACTGATCAGGTGTAACTGATGACCTGCTTGTTAAACGCTCCACGATTGGTGCAACTTGTTGGTAGGTTGCCGTAATAAAGCAACACTAAAAGAACACGCTATTTTTCAAATATACAATCATATAATGTGTTGTGAAGATTTGAGCACTGAAAGACTTGTTTTAGCTCGGCTACTCGAAAAACGAGTGATTAAGCAAACACTATTATCAACCAATGAGAAGGCATGTAACAAACTACCTTGCTCACCGCAAAGTTTGACCTAACTAAAAGACGGAACCGTTATTCAGCCCGTATAGGACACCTGCCGAAAAAGCACTTGATTCTACCGAAGAAAGGTAAGTTTTTTAAAATGCACCTTTTATACAAGATGACAAGGTTACTAACGTCGATAACTTTAACAGTTTTGAGGGAAAAGTGGCCAAGTTGAACTGTTGTTTCCAAATGTTCAACATAGGTGTGTTATCACGCCAAAACACGTGATGAAGCACTTTGATCTAAAGCCAACAATGCCGTTATGTTGGCGTCTAATTGACGATATATAAGCAGCTACTTGTTTTACTAGCTAACAGAACTTAGCTATACATATAATAAAGCCTGAAAGACAATGCTGACAATATTCGGTAGCAGAGAAAAGTTGTATTTCCTTCTGCGGTAGTCTAGTTAGAATGTTTGTGACAAACGTCGTTCGAAACTCCGTGTCACTTCCGGGTTTGGTAAAAAAAACGACGCAGGCAAAGGTCAGACGAAAAACGACGCATCACGAAGGTCATACCTGCATAAGACAAATCTCAATAGAGATATCGTAACCTTAAGTATTGTGTGTTTGTGTATCAGATCGACCAAATGCCACATTGACACCTATAGGAAGTCTAGCCCCCCACTAACATCAATTTGTTACCTATGATTCCAGTTTACGTCTTACCTTACCAGCAGTGCATCAGGACGCCATGAATTCGATTATCAATTGATGTTCTAGGACAACCATGGGTAAGTTAATGCTACTGACGTTTTTTTTTATTTCTTTACTTGTTTCTTTATTTTTCAAAACGTAACAATTGAAAGTTAAGTAGACATGCATGGGAGGGCCGGAAACCTGGTGGTTTATCTGTGGCCCTCCCCAATACTACAAAACTAAAAGATTAATTACTCTTATTACTAAATGAACCAAATTTTACACGAAGAAGACAAAATAGCAGGAAATAAACAAAAACAATTCGAAGAAATAATGAAATAATACAAACCATCTATCTGAACAAATAAAGAAAGATCAAACTAATTAGCTAGTTATCACAACATCAGTACAAATATTGATTATATGAGTAAGTTGTCAAATCAACAAAACAAAGTTGTACTTGTAGAACTAAAATGTGGCGTGAATTCAAGTTCAATTTCCTGGTATAGCTACAGTTGTTGCTGATATTTCCATGATAAGTGACTTAGTTATCATGACATTGTGCAAATAATTTGTTTTCAATGGTCACGCCAATAATCTAGTGTAC
Source organism: Branchiostoma belcheri (assembly GCF_001625305.1). Taxonomy (NCBI): domain Eukaryota; kingdom Metazoa; phylum Chordata; class Leptocardii; order Amphioxiformes; family Branchiostomatidae; genus Branchiostoma; species Branchiostoma belcheri. The sequence goes on along the minus strand of NW_017804242.1, from coordinate 6,790,998 downwards.
ACGGTCATGTTTTCCTTTGCAGAAAACCCCGCTGTGCTATTGGTCCATACTGAGTATGGCTCATCGCAAGATGAAACATCCCCCTTAAACCAGCAGGTGGTAGACATACTTAAGGAACGCGAATCAGACATACCTGTGCTCATGACAGTTTTGAAAGCGAATGAAGAGGACATCCAGAATGCAAAACGTGATGGGGTGGAACTACTGCTGCCTACACTTGACCCAGATGATCCTAGTCGAACTGACCCATCACCAAATTGGCTGACCTTTGACCACCTGTCCAAATACCAAAATCTTCCCCCAAGGGTCAGAAGCATTGTCGGTCAGTCCGACGTCACAAGTAGGGCTGCGGTGAGGATCAAACAGGAACGTTACCCTGCATCTGATGCAAGAGTCGTCCTCTTCACCACTGACATACCAGAAGACACCGAGTACTACAAGGGAGATGAGAAGGCCATGGGCATCGGGAAGAAGGAAGACTCCATCCTTGAAGATGCACAAGAAGCTGACGTGGTCTTTTCTCTTGGAAACAAGATATTTGATCACTTTGAGAACCAGTTCAGAGCAATACCTGCCAGCAAGAGGCCTCAGCATGTCAAGTTTGTTCCGAGACCCTCCAAGATCTTTGAAGATGCAGAAGCTGAATACAAGGGCACAGAGACAATGGTGGTCCTGTCCATTGGTAGGGTGAAGGGTGTTGAAAAACTGAAGGGATATGACCTTGCTGTTGAATCCCTGAGCCTTGTAGCAGAGAGGATGAAAGTTAAGTTTCGTGCCATGGGAGTTGACGAAGATGACATTGAAACACGCAAGGCAATCCTAAAGCACCGTAAGTCAGCAAACCTACAGATAACCCTCCTCCCATACGGCTCACAGAAGGACATCTATAAAGAGATGATGCAGGCCCACCTGGTCCTGATGCCTTCTCGTGCTGAACCGTTCGGACTGGTCGGCCTGGAGGCCATCGCGGCAGGCGTCCCTGTTCTTGTATCAAGCAAGTCTGGGCTGGCAGACTTCATCCATGAACATGTAGATGAACTGCATCATTCCATTGTTGACATGGATGAACATGAGGAAGGTGTCACTGTGAAATATCTAGCTCGCAGCATCGAGAGAATGCTAAAGCACAGCAGGACAGAGTTTGAAGCAGCAGCAAGGTGTAAGAGGAAGCTTCTGTCCTCAAAGTACTGGGAAGAATCTCATAAGAAGTTCGTCAAAGCTTGTACAGATGCAGGTGAGTACATCTTTGTCTTATCTCATCTAATAATAAAAGAATAAGCTAATAGAAGTTATGTAAAAGAGATAGATTTCCATAGAATGAACACTTTCGATCGAGCATCTTAAACTTTTAAGTTAAAGATGATTATGATTACCAAATATGATGAATGGATTTGATTGTCATCGATTTGTATTTTGATTGCATAATATCAATCTACCTAAATGTTGAACACTTTGCAGCCGTAAACATTGCACAACAGCCAGAACAAGTTCAGACAAGAAAGAGAGGCACGGATACTATATGGGAGAACGTTGGAGGACTTAAACGCCCAATACAAGGTAAATTTTATCAGTGTAAATTTTATAATGTAATACATTATAACGGGTAACACATACGTGTCAGCTCAACATGGCGGTATAATAAAACTTATTTGACTTGATCTACAAGCCTTCGACTTCTTAAGGTACAAGCGCAGTTTACAAAATGCTAACCTGTTGAATGCTCTCAAATAGATTTAGTGGTGTTATCTGGTACGCGATGCATCTGACTTTATGTACCATCTTTGTACTCTAGACATGCCTCCTCCACTGACCATCGTGGTAGAGATACTTGCACAGGTGAAGCCAACCGTCAAAACCCCCAAGGAACTGCTAAGCTATGCCTCGGCAAAGAAGGCTTTTGTCACTCTCGACATCACAACTTTCACAGACGAAACTCTTGGTCTGCTAGAGCAGGTAAAACCAGAAATCAGAACAGTGGAAGACCTACTTGACACTGCAGAAGCAATCAGGCAACTGGAAGAAATCAAAGGCGTAAATGTTACAGATGTCAAGACAGGCAGCCTAGTCTTCTACACGCAATGTACAGACTTGGGCGGCTTGGGTCAACTCTGGTTCATGTACAAAAGTAGAAAACTCAATGACCTGATGGTTGGTAGTTTGATCAGAGAGGAAGCATTACAACAACTCTGTGCTGAGAACGTCTCTGTGAAGTCAACCATCAACGTAGAGGACTTCAGGAAGGCCCTGATCTACATCCTCACCTCACCTGCTACCGAAGGAAAAGGTATATTGGAACTTTGATTCTCCTACTGTATGGCATCATTTTTGTGTCAAAAATCTTTTCTAAAAAGGTACCTTAAATTGAGGTAAATAGGTCTGCTATGCTGCCTTCAAAAGGGACGTTTTGAATGCACGACAGGGGCCTTACGTAGGGGCCTTTATCATACCTTGCAAATTCCGTGTCAAAAAATCGTTTAAAAAAAGGTACCTTGAATAGAAACAACTAGCATGTCACACAAGGAAGTCCGTGTCCGTGTGCCCCCTATCAACCAAAGCAAGCCACCCCTAACGTAAGCCTGCCCCCCCCCCTATTTCAAACATGGTTATGTACCACTTGAAAGCAGAGCATACTACCCCTAACGTACCACTTGAAAGCAAAGCATACTATAAGCATACCACCCCTAACGTAACATAGTTATGTACCACTTGAAACCAAAGCAAGACACCCCTAACGTAAACCTGTGCCCCCCATTTCCAACATGGTTATGTCCCACTTGAAACCAAAGCAAGACACCCCTAACGTAAGCCTGTGCCCCCATCCCAACAT
>NW_017804242.1:6771186-6788151 GCF_001625305.1 Branchiostoma belcheri | reverse complement strand
TGGTTATGTACCACTTGGCAAGACACCCCTAACGTACCACTTGAAAGCAAAGCATACTACCCCTAACGTACCACTTGAAAGCAAAGCATACTATAAGCATACCACCCCTAAGTAACATAGTTATGTACCCACTTGAAACCAAAGCAAGACACCCCTAACCGTAAGAATGGTTAATGTACCACTTGAAACCACCAAGATTATTGAAGAAGCGTCTTCCAAGTTTGGTCGGGGAGGGGACGAATTAGTCTCCACCAAACAAACTACGCTGGCTATATCACTATATACATAGTATATACATAGTATATATATATATATACAAGGTCTATATATATAAATATACATATATGTATATACATAGTATATAATATATAGCCAGGAGTATATAATTTGCCAGGGGAGTTTGGCCGCCTTGGGGTTTGACCGGCCGCGCAGTTACTTCCCGCGGCCGGACTCACTAGTTTTACTCTCCTACTAGATCTTATCTTGTTCTTTTGCATTGATATATACATTTTGTACCAAAATATATACATTTGTATCAAAAAATCAACGAAGTGTTATCAGTCTGTTTATGCCTCCCATTCCCCATCCCAAAATAGACGAGGCTTACACATATGGTTTTGTTTCGCCATTAGTCATTTGTTATTTCTAAGGCCACAGCAAGTAAAGTTTATGGATAAAATCCACCGCAGTCTCCAAATCTAATGCGATAGGACGAAAAAAAGGTGGGCCGCAAAAAACAATATTCATACATTTTTCTATTTCATTCTTCTAAACAAGAAGTTTTACTGCCAACTAACTGTTACAACATTCACTTCTCACTAAAAAGACTGTAAAAAAATACAACTTTTCAATCATTGTACTAATATATTTGATTCAGTGAGAACACCACATATGGAATGCATCACAGACACAGTAACAAAAAACAACATTTACATCAGAGCCTTGTCATTTCCCATCCCTTTATATATACAGTATATCTGCCATACACGTTCCGGCATGAAAACAGACATCTTTGCCCATTTTAGACTTGTTGACCAATGTCAGAATGCAACAAAATTTCTTATCTTGAAAGTTCATGTGTTTATCAAAATGTCTAGTTTTTCTTTCCAAAATCAGGCGAAAATCAGTGCACGCTCTCATGTCATCCATGAAGATTACTTGCTTTGGCCTAATGTCTCAATCGGCGCCATGTGGGGAGGGCGAAACGGAACGATTAGTGACCAGTGTCTTGCTTTGATTTCAAGTGGTACATAACCATGTTTGGGATGGGGGGGGCAGGCTTACGTTAGGGGTGTCTTGCTTTGGTTTCAAGTGGGACATAACCATGTTGGAATGGGGGGCACAGGCTTACGTTAGGGGTGTCTTGCTTTGGTTTCAAGTGGGACATAACCATGTTGGAAATGGGGGGCACAGGTTTACATTAGGGGTGTCTTGCTTTGGTTTCAAGTGGGACATAACCATGTTTGGAATGGGGGGGACAGGCTTACGTTAGGGGTGTCTTGCTTTGGTTTCAAGTGGGACATAACCATCTTACGTTAGGGGTGTCTTGCTTTGGTACATAACTATGTTACGTTAGGGGTGGTATGCTTATAGTATGCTTTGCTTTCAAGTGGTACGTTAGGGGTAGTATGCTTTGCTTTCAAGTGGTACTTTAGGGGTAGTATGCTTTGCTTTCAAGTGGTACATAACCATGTTTGAAATAGGGGGGGCAGGCTTACGTTAGGGGTGGCTTGCTTTGGTTGATAGGGGGCACACGGACACGGACTTCCATGTGTGACATGCTAGTTGTTTCTATTCAAGGTACCTTTTTTTAAAACGATTTTTTGACACGGAATTTGCAAGGTATGATAAAGGCCCCTACGTAAGGCCCCTGTCGTGCATTCAAAACGACCCTTTTGAAGGCAGCATAGCAGACCTATTTACCTCAATTTAAGGTACCTTTTTTTGAAAAGATTTTTGACACAAAAATGATGCCATAAACACTTTACCGTTACGCCACACGACCCCACTTAGATTTTTGAAGGTCCATTGAAATGCGTACGTGATATTTCGATTTCAGGATGATACCTTTAGTAACTGTACTAAATCTAAGATAGGGGTGTCGCCGGCTTTCATTACTGACATACTGAACCATCAAACAGACAAAATGGCGAAAGATTGATGGGGGTTTTACCTTTATGTGACTATTATCTGTGACAATTTCTGAACACGCTCCGAACACTTGCTGTTCAAAGGTCCGCTCATGCCAAGACTACCCCTGGAGTACCCCCTCTATCAGCCACACGTCCACACCACTAGCAGCGTGTTGGACGTTCTCCATCTGGATCAGAAGAAAGTGCCTGAGCAACACCTCCACAAAGTGCCACTACCTACACAGAGGGACGATGGAGACGATGATCTTCTCAACAAACTAGACAAGCTTCGAATAGCAGGTAACATATGACCAACCATTCACAATGTCTAATGATTACCTGTAATATAATAGTGGATCATGATGAAAACATAAACACAATAAAGCATCCTCATAGGAACTTCAAACTCTACTACTGGATAAATTACGGAGATAATATCCGGACGTTTCGAGTGACTCCACCACTCTTCTTCAGCGTCACTAATGAACTAACAGAACACGATGAAGCATACTAGTATTTGAACAACTAGAAAAACCGGTTGAACATGACAAAGGTCCATAAGGTCATTGATATGTAAGGTACATAGGGTAGTTCCTATGGTTAGACAATACCATTGGAACTGCTAGTCACACGGTCCTTTAGGTTGTGGCAAGGCGGGGTACCCTATGTACCTTACATATCAATGACCTTAATTATGGACCTTTTGTCATGTTCAACCGGTTTTTCTAGTTGCTCAAATATGCTTCATCGTGTTCTGTTAGTATGAGTACTGTTTACCTGGATATCTAACCTTCATCAACGTAACAATAAAGTATAAATCGCTACCTTATTACGATGTATCAATGATTGGGCCTTCTACCGGCTAATCTGGGATATCTCATTGAAAGTGGGGTCGTGTGCCGCAACAGCAGAGTGCTCGACTCGGAACCAAGAGGTCCCGGGTTCGAGTCCTGACATGCCACCGATCTTGTGCCCTTGGGAAAGGCAATTTACACGACTTTCCTCACTTAACTCACGTGAAAGTGAGTATTGTCTGTCCTGTATTTGTTTCTATGTGTGGGACACAACACCAGCAACAGCTGCCTGTCTCACACGTGTATTGCGCTGTTACAACTTCAATAAACGAAACCAAATCATCTAATGAATCATCATTCTGTCCAAACAGCCAGCACACCCGAGGAAACACCAGAAGACACGGAGGTCGGGGAGATCAACTCTGTCCTCAAACCTGCTGGGGCGTCAGTTATACCAGCTCAGGAAACAACAGGTAAAAGAGATTTGAGGATTAACTTTGTCATATTAATAATCATTATGATAGATAAAATTATGAAATAAAGACTTTAACTGCCAACACTACAATGAATTGGGACTTATCCAAAATTCTACTCTTGGAACGTGACGTCAGAGATACGTGACCGTAGTAGCGGGTCATACGTGTCAGATAACTTGTGTCGCCCCCGTCTCTGACTTGCACCAACACAGAGAGGGAACATAGATGAACTTTCATGCTATGAAAGTTTGCTAACTACAAACAAATGGTAAAACAAAATTGTAAATCTGAATGTTTCGCTGCTTCGAAGTGTCAAAATGTGAAATTCAATTTAAATCCATAGATTTTACAGTGCTCATAGAAAATATTATAAATCCACAGAAGATCAGACCATTGGTGACACGGAGGTTCCACAGGTGATGTCAGAACTGGTCTCACTGGACATCAAGGAACTGGAACGACTGATGGGACCTCGGAGAAAGAGGACTTCCTCCATAAGCTCTGACTCATCTGGCTATGTGACAGGCACTCCAGGATCAGGACTCAGCAGACCCGACTCACCCACAGGTAGGAGGATTTAATACTAGCATGCTCATTTTGTAGAATATTCCTCAATCAGTGACTGTTTTTAAAGGGTAGAAACACGCACCTCCAAATTTTCGATGTCCACTGTACATCTTGATGACGGAGTGACCTAGTCTCGCGAGAACACAAGACTAGGTCGAGACTTGTGCGGATCTTCTGGCCTCCAAACTTCAGCCCTGAGCTGCCCACTTAGTCCTACCTACCCCTACTACACAAGGAGGCGGGGGAGGCCAGACGATCCGCACGAGTCTCGACCTAGTCTCGTGAGACTAATCAATTTTGTTACAATATCACAGATTTGCAATCATTTCGTCTTTAGCATCTTGTTCCAAAGAAGATTCTAGAATGGACAGACGTTAGGGTTAGTTTGTCTCTCTCTGATATCGTGGCACAAAAGGATTGCACATGCAAAATGTAATAGGGCAGCTGTAAGTCGTCTTTTGCACATTTTCGATGTCGTTTCTATTATTTGTCTGTTGGAAAGTCAACCTTTCGTATTTGCATGCTATTTGCTCTATATCTAAAGATGAAAACATCCAGGAAATTTATTGCTTCCATGAAATTGACTAAAGGCACTAAAAGGATCTTTCTCGGACACGTAGGCGAGGGTGACGTCCAGGGCACACTGGAGACTCTCCTTGCTGAACTAAACAAACCTGCAGTACTGAGAGACAAGGGAGAACAGTTTTACCTGTACTGTCAGATAGGAGATCTTTACATGACTAAACTACGCAACCCACAGTCAGCTCTGCAGTATTATCAGAACATGTTAGAGTGTTCTATGGCACTGTCAGAAGACGCAAAACAAGCCAAGGCCTACAGCAGACTAGGCGTAACCTGTGATATGCTAGGTCTCCAAGCTGAAGCCTTTACAAACCATGAAAAGGCTCTGGCTATCTATAGAGTAGATGCAGGAAATGAAACTGATGTTTGCATCGCTTACAAAAACCTGGCCTCATCATTGGCACTATCAGGTCAAGTGTCAGATGCAAAAACTAACTATGAATCAGCCTTGTCTGTTGCCGTGGAGACAGGAAACAAGACTGAACAGATGGAAATTTACTGCATGCTGGGTGATTTGCACAGGGAACAGCTAGAGGAACCAGAGGTCGCACACAGGTACTACACAGAGGTGTTGGCACTAGCCAGGGACTCGAGGAAGAAGAAAATGGAGGGGGTGGCTTACCACAAACTAGGACACGCTTGCTCGGACATGAAGAATTATGACGCAGCTTTGGAGTGGCATCAGAAGAGCCTTGAGATGATGAGCCAAGATGGTGGAAATAAGAGAGTACAGATGATAACACACACAGATGTGGGTAATGCATACAGAGTACTGGGAAAACCGGACCAGGCAACATCCCACTTCAACACTGCCTTACAGCTGGCACAGCAGACAGGAGATCTAGATGTACAGATTATTGTTTGCCTCGGGATGGGTGAGATGCACAGGGAACAACTCCACTCCCCACGTACAGCCATCCAGCATTATAAACAGGCTCTTGTACTAGCCAGGCAGTTGAAGGACAGGCATGGAGAGGGAGTGGCTTGCCACAGACTTGGACTGGTACATTGTGAGATCGAGGAGTACGAGTCAGCTCTAGAGTGGTTCCAAAGGTATCTGCAGATTAGCCAAGAGGAAGGACTGTTTGAGATAACAGCACACATTAATGTGGGTAATGTATACAGGCGAATGAGTAAACTGGACCTAGCAACATCCCACTTCAACACAGCCCTACAACTGGCACAGCAGACAGGAGATCAACATGGACTGATGGGGGTTTACTGTAAGATGGGTGAGATGCACAGGGAACAACTCCACTCCCCACGTACAGCCATCCAGCATTATAAACAGGCTCTTGCACTAGCCAGGCAGTTGAAGGACAGGCATCAGGAGGGAATGGCCTGCAACAGACTTGGACAGGTCCATTATGAGATGGGTGAGTATGGGGCAGCTCTGGAGTGGGGTCAAAAGCACCTGCAAATTGTCGAAGAGGATGGCAACAAAGAACAACAGATAGCAAACCACATAGATTTGGGTAATGTATACAGGCGACTGAGTAAACTGGACCTGGCAACATCCCACTTCAACACAGCCTTACAGCTGGCACAACAGACAGGGGATCAACATTGGCAGATAATGGTTTACTTCAAAATTGGTGAGATGCACAGTGAACAACTCCACTCCCCACGTACAGCCATCCAGTATTATGAACAGGCTCTTGCACTAGCCAGGCAGTTGAAGGACAGACATGAAGAGGGGAAGGCTTATGACAGACTTGGAATGGTACATTGTGAGGTGGGGGAATATGAGGCATCCCTAGAGTGTTGTCAAAAGTCCCTAAAGATTAAGCAAGAGGGCGGTGAGAAGAAACAGCAGATAGAAGCACACAAGAAAATGGGTACTGTATACAGTTTACAGGGTAATCTGGACCTTGCAGCATCCCATCTTAACACGGCCTTACAGATGACACAGCAGACAGGAGATCAACATGGACAGATGAAGGTTTACTTCGTTATGGCTGATATTCACAAAAATATACTCCACTCCCCACTTACAGCCATCCAGTACTACGATGAGGCTCTTGTACTAGCCAGGCAGTTGAAGAACAGGCATCAGGAGGGAGTGGCTTGCGAGAGATTGGGAATGGCTCGTTTCGAAATGGGGGAGCATGAGGCAGGTTTGAGGTTATTACAGAAAGCCTCGAAGATACGAGAAGAAGAAAATGGAGACAAGGGTGCACAAGGAAAAACTCATTCAAATGTAGACCGTGTATCAATGATACCGTATCTAGAAAGCCATGTAGCATCACAAAATGCAGAGGAGCAGCGTAAACAGATAAAGGCTATTTTCCAGATAGGTGAGATGCTCAGAGAACAGTTCCACTCCCCACGTACAGCCATCCAGTATTACGAACAGCACCTTGCACTAGCCAGGCAGTTGAAGGACAGGCATGAAGAAGGGATAGCTTACGATAGACTCGGGAGGGCCCATTTTGAGCTCAAAGAGTATGACAAAGCCCTGACCATGTATCAAAACCACCTCAAGATGAGACAAGAGGATAGAGACAAGAAATCACAGACAACAGCACATAAGAACATAGCAAAATCTTACAAGAAACTGGGAAAGAAGGACCTGGCCAAATCCCAGTACCAATCAGCTATGGCCATCGCCATTGAGACAGGTGACAAACTGCAACAGGATGACATTAGAAAGAAGATTGATAAGCTGTAGCAACACGCGGGCAAATCTTACTGCTACGCTATACCTCCGAATTGGTTAAAATGGTGCTGTGCTTGCATATGCACTGTATATATATGTTAACAGCAAAGTTGTTCGTCCAGTTCACGGTGTAAATTGCCCAGTGAAAGAGGGAATAATAACCCTCCAAAATAATGTTTATTAGTAAGAGTTTAAGAATAGCATAGTTTCTGCAATGGCCAAGACTAAGCCAATAAAGAGATTTTTTGTACCATTGGGAGTGTTGTCATTGCTTGTATCTAGTGAGTATCAAGAGTATCGAGTACATAATATGTCACAAGCTTATTTTAATTAAATAGCCCTATCATGGAATGTAGCTGATTAAATTATGCTAAATTTGACTGCTAAATCTGACTGCTAAATTTTTCCTCATTAATTATGCAAATTAGATCTTGTTTTGCATAATTTGTATTTCACAAAGTACATCTCTGTGTAAGCTACAAACCAAAAATCAAGGGCCCAATGGAAAAAACAAATCACCTAAGGTATAAGATGTAACCTTGTTCACGTACCAGTTACGAAGCTCACTAAGAGTCCCACGATGACACAGCTGAGCGTGGCCACCGCTCCGAGGTAGATATAAGACAGTTCGTACAGAGCTGCTTCGGGGGGACTACGGCGACAAGAAAGGCTTTTAAAAAGTGATGACGATGTGGGAATCAAATAATTAGTTACCTTTGTGACTTGAAAAATAGTGAATTGAAAAACACAACGTCAATCAAGGAGGTTATACTGGAGACATTATACAATGTAACCTCTTTTGTCAGACTAATTGTTTGAAGACGTGAAAAGGAGTCTAGAAATGTGTGAAATAGTTTGCAATTAAAAGCAGTGAAAGCTTTAGTGACTGGATAGGAAAAGATAGAAATTTATTAGCCTGGGTGTGTTGCTGAACAAATAAACTATACTCACAAATACACTGTGCCCACTGTCTTCTCTTACTGCTTTGCTGTCTTCATTTCCTTCTGCATCTTCAAGTCAAATAGTTTGTTGAGCTGTCATCGCAGGTTTCTCCCAGACTGGACAGCCTCAGCACACACCTGAAAATAGTATAAAAGGATGTGTTATGGAAAAAACATCCCCAGGCAACACTGAATAACCAAACTAATGATAGCATCATGCAAGTCAACTATCCCAATGAATGGATTTTGAACGAGTTGGGCTCTAGAAAACTGCTTTTAAAAGTGTTACAAAATGCACTGTACTTGTAGCATGTTACACCTCAGAGTTGTTATTAATAATAACATATGAGGCAAGGAATAAGTCATGTAAGTTGTCAAGCAAGTTGCTTTAATCGATGCACAAAAAGATAGGCTTTTCAAAGTGTTCAGTCTTCAAATCACCTGGTCTGGTCCTATCTTCTCTTGTCAGGTTTACGAAGAATTCACCACTACTGCATCAGTCAGCAGCCACCTAACTATACGGACATTAGAAGTTACAAACTTGTCTCAAATAACATCAAATAGCTGTAGGTAAAATGCAGAATTGGGATTTTTCTTACCTGATATTCCTCTTGGGTCTTCAGATCATCTGGTCTGGTCCAGTCTGTCTTGTCAGGTACAGGCAGTAGTCCCCACTACTAGTACTGCATCAGCCAGCTGCCACCTACAGTACATGTAACTACAATGTGTACAGACATTAAAAGTTACACACTTGTCTCGAATAATACCAAGTAAATGGTAGTTAAAATGCAGAATTGCAATTTTTCTCACCTGATATTCCTCTTGGGTCATCAAATCATCTGGTCAGGTCCAATCTGTCTTGTCAGGTTCAGACAAGAGTCTTCACTACTGCATCAGTCAGCAGACACCTAACTGCAGACATTAGAAGTTACACCCTTGTCTCAAATAAGACCCTACAGTTGTAGGTAAAATGCATAATTGGGATTTTCTCATCTGATATTCTTCTTCGGTCTTTAAATCATCTGGTCCAATCTTGTCTTCACTCCTATGTAAGTCGGCAGCCACCTAACTATGCAGACATTGAACGATACACACTTGTTTCAAATAATACCAAGTAAATGGTGGGTAAAATGAAGAATTGGAATTTTTCTCACCTGATATTCCTCTTGAGTTTTCAAATCATCTAGTCTGGTCCAATCTGTCTTGTCAGGTTCAGACTACTCACTACTGCATCAGTCATCACCTAACTATATACAGACATTAGAAGTTACACACTTGGCTCAACTCAAATTAACTGTAGGCAAAATGCAGAATTCAGATTTTTCTCACCTGATATTCCTCTTCGGTCTTCAAATCATTGGTCCAATCTGTCCTGTCAGGTTCAGACAGAAGTCCTCACTACTCCATCAGCCATCATCTAACCATACATACATTATAAGTTGAACACTTCTCTCAAATTAAAAACTAACAATGCACACACACACCTTAAATTTATATATAATATCTTTACTTTAAAACAAACACATACCTCGACGAAAACTGTACATAATTTGTATAGCAGGAATAACCACCTTTCGGCGTGACACACCAGCTTTGCAGACACGCGGCGCGGCGGCAGCTGGCTACATTACACCGATCGACTTGTTACACCTAACCCTTGAACATCTAACTCTAGCCATTGTTTAAAGCTATCTAATGACAATACCCCTACTGTACTTGCGATTCCACTCTGCAATAGTTCTAGGAAATAATGAATTCTTGAACACGTCGATCCTTGGTTGATAACACTGGTACTTGAAGGCATGGCTATTTCTTGTTCTCTTCTGGGCTGGTATTAGGTACTTAGTAATTGGGACGTCCACCTCTTTATTAGTCATTTTGTACATCATGCATAGTCTTGACATTTTTCTTCTGTCTTCCAGTGACACCAACTGTAGGTTAGTGGAATATGCTTTATGTGGAATACGAAAACACTCGGCGCAAAATGCTTTGAAAACAGGAATTGCTACCTTCTAGCATAGTCAACTGTGGTGTTTTGCCAGAAATACGTGTACTTGGTCATTACTATTTACTGAATTGCTCAAAAACGGAAACGAACAAGCTTTTAAATTATACATAATATATTGCAAGTGGTAACGAAGAACGAAAGTATGGTCACCTCGACATAACTAGTTTTCAACCGTTTTGTATCGTATTCATTTCGGCGCCCTGAAGCTTTGAGGCGCCCATCTTGTTTACGCAAATTTTTGGCGGGAAAAATGACTAATTATGTACACGGCCACATTCCAACAGGTGTTTTGAACCACGTGGAGATAAAGAAAAAAGTTTGGTCGATACACAATTTCTTTCAACAAATATAACCTCAAAACACTTAACAACTGACTAAAAGACATGCACATACATTTATCACTCTACAAGCGCACCCCACATTGAAAATGTTGTTGAAAACGCGATAGACTTTTCTAAGCCTGTCTAAAATTAGGAACGGCCGCTCCCTAATACAGAAATAGATCATTTCTTACGGAATATAACTTGACATGTTCGTACTAGTTACTAAGGAATAATGTCAGCCGAACAATGTACTGGTTTACCTGCAACAATGAGCGAAGTCGTCTCTACACCACGCTACTCTTCCCAACTGTCTCGCCATTTTTGTCTTCTCCAAAATTCGTCAGGTCAGGAAATCCGCTCTTTCCCTTCAAAACATCACCAGAAAGGTACAAATCCTCGGGGAACACTCCCAGACGTCTGCTGCACACTTACTAAGACATTCTATCGACGAAAACGTCTAAAAAGTACCCAGCAAGTTTGAAAAAAATCAGCCCGGAGTATTTCCGTCGTACGAAAGCGCCATTTTCAACGGACGATACCAAACTTGTTTTTACACAGGTGTGCAGAACGGCCCTGTATAATTAATGTGAAGTTGATAATCTAATTATGAGGACCAATGGCGGCCCGTTTCGGTGCCAGGCACTTATATGTGTCGAAAAAGGACGATTAGATCTTATTATATATATATGATAAATACAAGCAAAAAGTACAAATTTCCTACACCATATTTTCTATTAAAATGAGAACAATTACAGATATTTATTATTGGCGTACTAGATTACAAAACTGACGCCACCACATCGTATGGTGTAAAAGGCTGTGCACATCTCTGTTTCCTGAGCCCTTGAGCCACACAGCTCTAGTATAGGACGTCTGACGAGAAAAACGGTACCGAAAAAAGTTAAAGAATATTGTTAGTATCTTTAAGTTCTACTTACAGTAATAGTAATAGTGTGTGTGTGTGTGTTTTGTGTGTTTATGTGTGTGTATTGTATGCCTGTGTATGTCTGTGTTTTTTGTGTGTTTTAATAATAATTTTAGGTCTATACTATATGCTACGAGTACGAGTGCCTTGCAATACTATATTTTTTTGCCTTTTGGCTGCATCCGGACCCCCCTTTGACCCTGAAAATGGTCGCGAGCGTTGACCTTTGGTGTGTTTAAGGTATTATCGGTTTGATCCACTTTCCCTACGCTTCGCACAGAGGGTTGTCTGCTCTTGATACATTCTTTGTTTAAAAATATGCGCCAAAACGCTGTTTTCCACGGCTGCATAGCCAGATTCGGTGAAAATATGCACAATTCAAAGATCCTTTGGTGAAAATATATATTTCTTTGCGGATTTATGATGTTGTTTTTTTTTCGTTCCCGGAAGTGTTAATATCTGGTAAATGTAGCGAATCACAAGTATGCAAATTACTATTATGCAAACTTTTGCATACGTGCCTATATTACAACAACTTCTTGTAAACCCTTGTATATTTGACGTGCTATAAGCAGCAAGCTTCTGTATGTAACATTTCGAACCCCAGTCACTATGTTTTCGATCGAAATCATGTGTGGATACGCACCATGTGCCCGCGTTTTGCTTCCTCAGGAATGTATGTCGTAACACTGATTACCGGTTATTTTTAACGTCTGATTTAACGGTTCCGGTTGTCATTCTGAGTTTCATTGCGAGTTCCTTGCGGCAGATTAAATAGAATTTCATAAGTTCATGGGTACATGTTATAAGCTGCAGATGAAAATGTTGACCTGTGTTAACACAACCTGGAACGCTAAGTCTAACACATAAAATTTAACACCATCAACTATACTGTACATAACAAACATATAAGAATATACAATAACAAGCCCGGAGGTATAAAATCTCAGATTTTACTTGTATTCTATTCTATTCTAAGCTACAGTACGTGTACTCAGAGTCAACATCTATTTTCCCATTGAAGTAAACACACAAACACACACATAAGAGACACGTGTCATTGGTGAGAAAATTATATTTTCGTTACATCACAAATTGTTAACACAGTGTATGTGTTGTGAGCACTAGTGCTGTCATCCGACCATACATGTATGTATGCCTCGGAAACCTGTATCAAATTACTATGTAACTAGAAAGGTAACATATGCAATGCAAATGCATAATGTTTACCTTCGCATATGGTTTGCTCTGTTACTAGTAATTCTTTCTCAAACACATCCATACATATGGTCAGACAGGAGTCTAAATCCCTCCTGCTGTAAAATTGCAACATGATGTCACCCGACACCAGTTACCATGGTGATAGATCTCAACAAATCAGGCCATTAGCCCGGTCAGAGGTCAGTGTTTGGAACAGAAGAAGAAGAAGAAGAGGAAACGTAACAAAAACAATTTTCCTTCGGTAAACATAATAATATTCAAATAGCGTGTTCCCACTATAAAATTCAGGAGCGAACTGGCCATGGATCTAATAAGTGAATTTATAATTATTATGAACTATAGAACTAGTTCGAATTTCAATCACAGATACTGCAGTTAGATCTCACGTTGATATACCTTAGTCTCTACCAGACTAACTACGCTGGCTCTATATAGGAGAATATATTTGCCAGGGGAGTTTGGCCGCAGTTAGGGAAAGAAACAACCTTCCCGCGGCCGGACTCCCTAGACCAATTTTACTCTCCTTTTTGCCGAATTCTTCGATCCGTATTCCCGTAGAAAGGCCTGGTGGGGGCTAGATATGCGGCATGTGTATGTGTCCTGGTGAAAACGTATACATAGCTACCTCAGAACTGAGAATTGAGATACATTGTATATTAACGTGAGCAAAGTTTTAACGCTAAAATATAAAGTCTAAAACTAATACAACTAAAAAAGGCTCATGTGATGGAAAAATACAAGCCGGAGATACATTTGGTGTGATGTGAAATAACCAGGGTAGTGGCCAATCAGGGAATAGTACCAGTTGCATGGTTCCCGCGAAGATCTGGTTTCATCAGGTTGGTAAGACACTAAGTAAAGAGACTCTTTTTACACATCCAAGTCTTTTATATTCAGTCGAACTTTCGGTGACCGTCTGTCATCTTCCTCAGGGCAATTCTGACTGGTTCACATTGCACTGCAGCACATGTGTCGCAGGGACCGCATTGTAGATACAGTTCCCTGTATTCACGCATATGTGTAGATATGTAAATATTGTACGTTTGGGAATGCATCTTTACCAGCGACACATATGCGTGATTACAGGGAATTCTATCTACAATGCGGTCCCTGCGACACCTGTGCTGCAATGCAATGTGAACCAGTCAGAATCGCCCTGAGGAAGGTGACAGACGGTCAAAAAAAAAATTAAACGTCGGCTGAATAAAAGACTTGGTTGTGTAAAAAGAGTCAGTCTTCTTTACTCGGTTCCTGAAGATGTTTTTAACCATAAATGGTCTGTGGTTGTCCCCAGACTGTTTTACAACCTGGTCCCTTGGTCAGTAGGTGGAAGCCCGCTGGTTACAGGCGACAGCTCGACGTCGAGACCGGCCTTGTCCTGGAGATGGAGAAAATCGTCATGTCAAGGTTACGGGTATTTATAGACGGTCTTACACACGCATACACACACATATGCACACACACACACACACACACGCATATATACACATATAGAAAGAACACGCATACACACGCGGGCGCACGGACGCACACACACACATATGCAAACGCATGCACAAACACATAGTCACACACACTTACATACAGTGTGAAGGTGTGCGTCATCTAAAAACAAGCAAACAAACACGCACACACACATACACACGCGCGTGCACACATGGTATGGGGTCTGTCCTTGGTGCTGATTGGTTATCGGTCGACTAACAACTTCTTTGGGTGACGTTCTTAGCTCTTAATGTTTAACGGAATAATAATGTTTTTTTATTGTTAGACAAGCACTATCCCACCCATATATGTTGAAATACGTTTGAGCTGTAATTTTCCTTGTGGACTTACCAACATTTTCCATTGTTCAACTCCAGTATTTGTCAAAGGATAAGCAGTTCACCGCTTGTAGGTAAGTCTGATTTCTTGTGTTGGAAATGACAGTTTAAACCTGTTTCAGAATACTACCAACGCATGCAGTAGCCTGGTATCTTACGTGATTTGGGGTATTGGGGTGTTCAGGCAGGTTGTGCCTTCGGGGGCTCTAATAGCTTCCCCCGCCCAGTGCAACAGGCCGTCCCGTTAGGAGTGTTACGCTAATAAAAGACAGTGTGCCTGGGGATTTGGTTTCCCCCTAACACGCGTGGAGAGCTAATCAATCTCTCGTGAAATACACACCGGGAAACCTATGTGAGGCGGGCGGGACAGAGCTCTTGTGGCCCCGACCGCGATCAGACTGGATAACAGGCTAGGCTACGCATGCAGATGAACCTTCAAGCTAACCTATACATGCTACAGGCTACATGCGCTCACTTTTACGGACTCTGGCGATGGAAGCTTCACAACTTACCCCCTCGGGTTCCCCATGCCTGACTCCGCATCGCAGCCACTTCAGCCAGCGGTTCGGCAGGCAGCAGAACACGCTATCGTAGAACGGCACGATCAGTTTAGGGTCCACTTTCTTCGGATCCTGTGAGCCTGTCAACAAAAAAGATTCTATAATACAAGAGTTTGGCGACTTCATTCAAGACAAGGCTCTGATTTATTGCTTGGTCTTTTACTTTTATACGTGGTTGCAAAGTCTTTTGTAACCAAATAATAGAAATCTGCGTAAAATAATGTAGCTGACCAGGGGAGCTGACCAGCCATAGAGGGTCCAGTTTGCTTGCAAAAGAGTCTAGATCTGGTGGAGACGAAGCTTTGAAGGTAAAGTTACCTTCGGGCAGTTGTCTAACCCCGACTGTTACAAGAAGTTTCTTCATTGGAACAGTCTACCACAGGCCGTAATTGACTCAGAGTCAGTAAATGAGTTCAAGACGAACCTAGACAAATACTGGGAGAGCAAAAAGTATAACACTGAGTGAAGTCGAGATCGGGATCACCACAGGATTACCTCTCATCCCGAAGACGGTATCAAGGTATCAAGGTTCAGTTTTCGTCGACGAGATTGACCGCAAATATGTCCACCTGTTCTTCAGGGGTGTCACGTGTATGGGCCAATAGAATATCCTGCTAGATATGGACAGGAAAAAAATTGAAATACTGCTGTCTAAGGTTCTAGGTAGGGCACAGCCTCAGAGAAGTGTGCAACAAAGAAACCCCCCCTCCCCACCTGCAAAGCAAATGTTATGGTATGAGCTCGAGATGACCAGTTTGTTTAAGTCAATTCCTGTCAATGATGAATTCTATATGCTTGTTTACTATCATTTACTACAGTCAATAAAGAATCTCGTAATGTCAGGTTATCTGTTTTAATGATGTATATTTTTGCTTTGTGTAATTTAGTAAATACTTCGTGTAAATAAGCAAATATTAAAAGCATACACCCCTGTAACCCTTTATGGTATAGCCCACCTATGACATAGTAAGGTTCAGGTGTAACTGATGACCTGCTTGTTAGAGGCTCTATGATTGGTGCAACCTGTTGGTAGGTTGCCGTAATAAAGCAACAATAAAAGAACACTATATTTTTCAAATATACAACCATATAACGTGTTGCGAAGATTTGAGCACTGAAAGACTTGTTTTAGCCCCGCTGCTCGAAAGACTAGTGATTAAGCAAACACTATAATCAACCAATGAGAAGGCCCGTAACAAATGCTAGCATGCTCACCGCAAAGTTTGACCTAACTAAAAGACGGAACCGTTATTCAGCCCGTAGGACACCTGCATTTGATTCTTCTGAAGAAAGGTAAGTTTTGTAAAATGTACGTTTTATACAAGATGACAAGGTTACTGACATCGATAACTAGAACAGTTTTGGGGGGAAAGTGGCCAAGTTGAAGTGTTGTTTCCAAATGTTTAAAATAGGTATGCTATCACGCCATGCCACGTGATGAAGAACTTTGATCTAAAGCCAACAATGCCGTTATATTGGCGTCTAGTTTACGATATAAGCAGCGCTTTTGTTTTAATAACAGAACATAACGATACATAAAGCCTGAGAGACAATGCTGACAATATTCGGTAGCAACGAATAGTTGTATTTTATTCTGCGTTAGTTCGAAACTCCGTGTCACTTCCGGGTTCGGGAAATTGTAAAAAGTACGCAACGAGGCAAAGGTCACACAAAAAACGATGCACCACAAAGCTCATACGAAACACTGTCTTTCCTGCATTAGACTAATCTCAATAAAGATATCGTAACCTACGTATACCCTGGGTGCCAGCCAAGTTTACGGGCCGCTAGCCGTTTCTTTCGGCAGCCAGAAGCCCTTGGCCCGCAGACCTAAATTACCGCTGCGGTGGAATTGAGCCCGTGGGGAGGTTTCGGAACTCCCCCTCCCCCCGGGCTAGACTCCCCGCTATGCAGGGTAATCGTAACCTGAATATTATGTTATTATTATATATTC
>NW_017804242.1:6770748-6770860 GCF_001625305.1 Branchiostoma belcheri | reverse complement strand
TCAGTTTGTCATTGAAGAAAACGTTATGTCTGATTGTTCCTTTGAAATCTTCTCAAAAACTTAAATTTTCAAATATTTCCGGGGGAGCATGTCCCAGGAACAATTTGGTCTC
>NW_017804242.1:6739015-6770669 GCF_001625305.1 Branchiostoma belcheri | reverse complement strand
ACACACACTAACATCATNTTTGTTACCTATCATCCAGTGTACGTCTTACCTTACCAGCAGTACATCAGGACGCCATGAGTTCGATTATCAATTGATGTCCCAGGACAACCATGGGTAAGTCAATGCTACTAAATTTTGTTTCTTTATTTGTTTCTTTGTTGTTTTGCACTTACAAATAAAACAAAACGTAACAATTGAAAGATAAGTATACATGCATGTGTGGGCCGAAAACCTGGTGGTTTATCTTTGGCCCTCCCCAATACTACAAGGTTAAAAGATAAATTACCCTTATTACTAAATGAACCAGAACGCAGAATACAAAATAGCAGGAAATAAACAAAAACGATTCGAAGAACTAAATTAAATAATACAAAACATCTATCTGAACAAATAAAGAAAGATCAAACTAATTAGCCTAGATATTATATGAGTAAGTTGTCAAATCAACAAAACAAATTTAAAGTTGTAGAACTAAAATGTGGCGTGAATTGTTTGTTTATTGAGATCTCCATTAGTATGGTAAACTCCATACTATTCTTCTTGGAGTCCATCCACATAAAATAAAATGACAATAATAATAATAATTACTTTTAGCAATAATGATAATAAATAAAACATACAAATTATGCTGAAATTATGACAAACTTGAAACAAAATCAGCATAGAGAAATAAAAGTGCATTGGAGATCAGACGTCGAATAATAGAAATAATATTCTGAAATTAAAGTAATAATTGAGGTACTTTCCAATCAATGGAAATTGAAGTAACAAAACTGTTAACAAATATTTGAACTGACACAAATAATAATAACAAAACTACAAACGACAAATGAAACAATCTATACGCAACAAAATGTAATTCCTTTAATTCAATTTCAATTTCCTGTTATAGCTACAGCTGTTGCTGATATTCCCATGATAAGTGGCTTGGTTATCACGACATTGTGCAAATGATTTGTTTTCTTGGGGTCGTGTGGCGAAATTAACGGCACAGTGCTCAACTCGGAACCAAGAGGTCCCGGGTTCGAGTCCTGACATGCCACCGACCTTGTGCATTATGGGAAAGGCACTTAACACGACTTTCCCCACTTAACTATTTGTTTCTATGCGTGGTACACACTACCAGCAACAGCTGTCTGTGTCCCACGTGTATTGCACTGTTGCAAAATTTAAATAAATCAAATCAAATCAAATTGTTTTCAATGGCCACGCCAATAATCAAGCCACGGTCATTTTTGTTTTCCTTTACAGAAAACCCCGCGGTGCTATTGGTCCATACTGAGTATGGCTCATCTCAGGATGAAACCTCCCCCTTAAACCAGCAGGTGGTAGACATACTCAGGGAACGCGAATCAGACATACCTGTGCTCATGACAGTTTTAAAAGCGAATGAAGAGGACATCCAGAATGCAAAACGCGATGGGATAGAACTACTGCTGCCTACACTTGACCCAGATGATCCTAGTCGGACTGACCCATCACCAAATTGGCTGACATTTGACCACCTATCCAAATACCAAAATCTTCCCCAAAAGGTCAGAAGCATCGTAGGTCACTCAGACGTCACAAGTAGGGCTGCGGTGAGGATCAAACAGGAACGTTACTCTGCATCTGATGCAAGAATCGTCCTCTTAACCACTGACATACCAGAAGACACCGAGTACTACAAGGGAGATGAGAAGGCCATGGGCATCGGGAAGAAGGAAGACTCCATCCTTGAAGATGCACAAGAAGCTGACGTGGTCTTTTCTCTTGGAAACAAGATATTTGATCACTTTGAGAACCAGTTCAGAGCAATACCTGCCAGCAAGAGGCCTCAGCATGTCAAGTTTGTTCCGAGACCTTCCAAGATCTTTGAAGATGCAGAAGCTGAATACAAGAACACAGAGACACTGGTGGTCCTGTCCATCGGTAGGGTGAAGGGTGTTGAAAAACTGAAGGGATATGACCTTTCTGTTGAATCCCTGAGCCTTGTAGCAGAGAAGATGAAAGTTAAGTTTCGTGTCATGGGAGTTGACAAAGATGTCATTGAAACACGCAAGGCAATCCTAAAGCACCGTAAGTCAGCAAACCTACAGATAACCCTCCTCCCATACGGCTCACAGAAGGACATCTGTAAAGAGATGATGCAGGCCCACCTGGTCCTGATGCCTTCTCGTGCTGAACCGTTCGGACTGGTCGGCCTGGAGGCCATCGCAGCAGGCGTCCCTGTTCTTGTATCAAGCAAGTCTGGGCTGGCAGACTTCATCCAGGAACATGTAGATGAGCTGCATCATTCCATTGTTGATATGGATGAACATGAGGAAGGTGTCACTGTGAAATGTCTAGCTCGCAGCATCGAGAGAATGCTAAAGCACAACAGGACAGAGTTTGAAACAGCAGCAAGGTGTAAGAAGAAGCTTCTGTCCTCAAAGTACTGGGAAGAATCTCATCAGCAGTTCGTCAAAGCTTGTACAGATGCAGGTGAGTACATCTTTGTTTTATATCTTATCTCATCTAATAACATCCTTACTGATTTGAACAAAAGAATAAACTAATAGAAGTTATGTAAAAGGAACGGATTTCCATATAATGAACACTGTTGAGCATCTTAAACTTTAATAATGATTATGATTACCAAATTTGATGATTGGTTTTGATTGTCATCGATTTGTAAAAGATGACATGGCACATACATTCCTGTTGTTTGTGCATGCTTAACACTGTAAAAATACTTAACGATGTGCTGAATGCATATTATCAATCTGCTAAACGTATACCTCCTTCTAGTGCCAAATGTTGGACACTTTGCAGCTGGGAACGTTGCACAGCAGCCAGCTCAAATCCAGTCAAGAAAGAGAGGCACGGATACTTTATGGGAGAATGTTGGAGGCCGGAAACGCACAAAACGAGGTAAGTTTCATCAGCGTGCATATGATACATTATAACGGGTAACATTTGACTTATTTGACTTGATCTACAAGCTGTAGAGCTCGTATAGCACCAACTCAGTTAACAAAATGCTAACCTGTTGAATGCTTTCAAACAGAAAGTACCTTGTATGCGATGCATCTAACCTTGTTTACCATCTTTGTACTCTAGATATACCTCCTCCACTGCCCATCGTGGTAGAGATACTTGCACAGGTGAAGCCAACCGTCAAAACCCCCAAGGAACTGCTAAGCTATGCTTCGGCAAAGAAGGCTTTTGTCACTCTCGACATCACAACTTTCACAGACGAAACTCTCGGTCTGCTAGAGCAGATAAAACCAGAAATCAAAACAGTGGAAGACCTACTCGACACTGCGGAAGCTATCAGGCAACTGGAAGGAATCAAAGGCGTGAATGTTACAGATGTCAAGACAGGCAGCCTGGTCTTCTACACGCAATGTACAGACTTGGGCGGCTTGGGTCAACTCTGGTTCATGTACAAAAGTGGAAAACTCAATGACCTGATGGTTGGTAGTTTGATCAGAGAGGAAACCTTACAGCAACTCTGTGCTGAGAACGTCTCTGTGAAGTCAACCATCAACGCAGAGGACTTCAGGAAGGCCCTGATCTACATCCTCACCTCACCTGCTACCGAAGGAAAAGGTATATTGGAACTTTGATTCTCCTACTGTAGGTTTTGTTTGGTAAGGTTTGAATCACTCCCAAGGGCACAAGTTCGGTGGCTTCTGGCAGGATTCAAATCCGGGACCTATTGGGTCTGAGCCGAACACTTTACCGTTACGCCACACGACCCCACTTAGATTTTTGAAGGTCCATTGAAATGCGTACGTGATATTTCGATTTCAGGATGATACCTTTAGTAACTGTACTAAATCTAAGATAGGGGTGTCGCCGGCTTTCATTACTGACATACTGAACCATCAAACAGACAAAATGGCGAAAGATTGATGGGGGTTTTACCTTTATGTGACTATTATCTGTGACAATTTCTGAACACGCTCCGAACACTTGCTGTTCAAAGGCCCGCTCATGCCAAGACTACCTCTGGAGTACCCCCTCTATCAGCCACACACCTACACCACTAGCAGCGTGTTGGACGTTCTCCATCTGGATCAGAAGAAAGTGCCTGAGCAACACCTCCACAAAGTGCCACTACCTACACAGAGGGACGATGGAGACGATGATCTTCTCAACAAACTAGGCAATCTTCAGATAGCAGGTACATGTAACATATGACAAACCAGTCACAACGTTTATTCGAATAATTACATTAAATATGATATAGTGGATCATGATGTAAACAAAAACACACTAAGTATAAATCGCTATCCGATTACGATGTCTCACTGTCTAATGCAACATTGACTGGTCCTTCTACCGGCTAATCTGGGATGTCTAACGTGGGGTCGTGCACGTGGCGCAACGGCAGAGTGCTCGACTCGGAACCAAGAGGTCCCGGGTTCGAGTCCTGACATGCCACCAATCTTGTGCCATTGGGAAAGGTACTTAACACGACTTTCCCCAATTAACCCAGGTTAAAATGAGTATGGTCTGTCCTGTGTTTGTTTTTATGTGTGGGACACAACACCAGCAACAGCTGCCTGTCTCCCATGTGTATTGCACTGTTGCAACTTCAATAAACCAAACCATCTAATGAATCACCATTCTGTCCAAACAGCCAGCACACCCGAGGAAACACCAGAAGACACGGAGGTCGGGGAGATCAACTCTGTCCTCAAACCTGCTGGGGCGTCAGTTATACCAGCTCAGGAAACAACAGGTAAAAGAGATTTGAGGATTAACTTTGTCATATTAATAATCATTATGATAGATAAAATTATGAAATAAAGACTTTAACTGCCAACACTACAATGAATTGGGACTCATCCAAAATTCTACTCTTGGAACGTGACGTCAGAGATACGTGACCGTAGTAGCGGGTCATACGTGCCAGATAACTTGTGTCGCCCCCGTCTCTGACTTGCACCAACACAGACAGGGAACACAGATGAACTTTCATGCTATGAAAGTTTGCTAACTACAAACAAATGGTAAAACAAAATTGTAAATCTGAATGTTTCGCTGCTTCGAAGTGTCGAAATGTGAATTTAAATCCATAGATTTTACAGTACTCATAGAAAACATTATAAATCCACAGAAGATCAGACCATTGGTGACACGGAGGGTCCACAGGTGATGTCAGAACTGGTCTCACTGGACATCAAGGAACTGGAACGACTGATGGGACCTCGACGAAAGAGGACTTCCTCCATAAGCTCTGACTCATCTGGCTATGTGACAGGCACTCCAGGATCAGGACTCAGCAGACCCGACTCACCCACAGGTAAGAGGATTTAATACTAGCAAGCTCATTTAGTAGAATATTCCTCAATCAAAATTTTCGATGTCCACTGTACATCGATCTTGATCACGGAGTGACCTAGTCTCGCGAACACGAGACTAGGTCGAGACTTGTGCGGATCTACTCCGCAAGGAGGCGGGGACGCCAGAAGATCTACACAAGTCTCGGCATAGTCTCGTGCTCTCGCGAGACTAGGTCCCTCCGTGATCAAGATGTACAGAGGACATCGAAAATTTGGAGATACGTGTTTCTACCTTTCAAAACAGTCACTGATTGAGGAATATTCTACTAAATGATATTTTACGTTACTGATGAACCTCTTCAATAGATAGCATGCTCATGACTTTTACCATGCATATGTTATTTGTTACACTGATTCACAGTTGGCAGTATTGTGAAAGCTACTTGTTGCGACTTATACTCGGATCCGAATCAATTTTGTTACAATATCACAAGTTACTATTTTAAAGTTTGCAATAATCTAAAGAAGATTCTACAATGGGCAGACGTTAGGGTTAGTTTGTATCCCTCGGATATTGTGGCACACGTGGATTGCACATGCAAAATGTAATAGGGCAGCTGTAGTCGTCTTTTGCACATTTTCGACTAATTTTGTTTATGCTGAATTTTGCTGATGAAAGATCAATGTTGTCGCCTCTATTACACTGTTGAAAAGTCAATGTTTTGTTTTTGCATGTTATTTGCTCTATATCTAAAGATGAAAAAATCCAGTACAATTTATTCCTTCCATGAAATTGGAAAGGCCTAAAGGCACTAAAAGGTTCTTTCTCGGACCTGTAGGCGAGGGTGACGTCCAGGGTACACTGGAGACTCTCCTTGCTGAACTAAACAAGCCTACAGTACTGAGAGACAAGGGAAAACAGTTTGACCTGTACTGTCAGATAGGAGATCTTTACAGGACAAAACTACGCAACCCACAGTCAGCTCTGCAGTATTACCAGAACATGTTAGAGTGTTCTCAGGCACTGTCAGAAGACACAAAACAAGCCAAGGCCTACAGCAGACTAGGCGTAACATGTGATATATTAGGTCTCCAAGCTGAAGCCTTTACAAACCATAAAAAGGCTCTGGCTATCTATAGAGTAGATGCAGGGAATGAAACTGATGTTTGCATCGCTTACAAAAACCTGGCCTCATCATTGGCACTATCAGGTCAAGTGTCAGATGCAAAAACTAACTATGAATCAGCCTTGGCTGTTGCCATGGAGACAGGAAACAAGACTGAACAGATGGATATTTACTGCATGCTGGGTGACTTACACAGAGAACAGCTAGAGGAACCAGAGGTCTCACACAGGTACTACACAGAGGTGTTGGCACTGGCCAGAGACTTGGGTAGGAAGGACGCAGAGATGGCGGCTTACAACAGGCTGGGACGTGCTTGTTCGGACAAGCAGAATAATGACGCAGCTTTGGAGTGGCATCAGAAGAGCCTTGAGATGAGCAAAGTGGATGGAAACAAGAGAGTACAGATAACAACATACGCAAATGTGGGTGATGTATACAGGTTACTGGGTAAACTGGACCTTGCAACATCCCACTTCAACACAGCCCTACAGCTGGCACAGCAGACAGGAGATCAACATGGACAGATGAAGGTTTACTTTAAGATGGGTGAGATGCACAGTGAACAACTCCACTCCCCACGTACAGCCATCCAGCATTATAAACAGGCTCTTGCACTAGCCAGGCGGTTAAAGGACCAGGAGGGATTGGCTTGCAACAGACTTGGACAGATCCATTATGAGATGGGTGAGTATGGTGCAGCTCTGGAGTGGGGTCAAAAGCAACTGCAAATTGTCGAAGAGGATGACAACAAAGAAGGGCAGATAGCAGCACACATTAATGTGGGTAATGTATACATGCGACTGGGTAAACTGGACCTAGCAACATCCCACTTCAACACGGCCCTACAGATGGCACAGCAGACAGGAGATCAACATGGCCAGATGACGGTTTGCTTCGAAATTGGTGAGATGCACAGTGAACAACTCCACTCCCCACGTACAGCCATTCGGTATTATAAACAGGCTCTTGCACTAGCCAGGCGGTTGAAGGACAGGCGTGGAGAGGGATTGGCTTGCAACAGACTTGGACTGGTCCATTGTGCTATGGGGGAGTATGGGGCATCCCTGGAGTGTTTGCAAAAGGCCCTAAAGATTAGGCAAGAGGACGGAGAGAAGAAAGAGCAGATAGAAATACACACGACAATAGGTATTACATGCAGTTTACAGGGTAATCTGGACCTTGCAGCATCTCATCTTAATACGGCCTTACAGATGGCACAGCAGACACTAGATCAACATGGACAGATGAATTTTTACTTCATGATGGGTGACCTGCACAAATATAAACTCCACTCTCCACGTGCAGCCATCCAGTACTACGATGAGGCTCTGCCATTAGCCAGGCAGTTGAAGGACAAGCATCACGAGGGAGTGGCTTGCGAGAGATTGGGAATGGCTCATTTCGAAATGGGGGAGCATGATGCAGGTTTGAGGTTATTACAGAAAGCCTCGAAGATACGTGAAGACGTAGACCAGGGTGCACAAGGAAAAACTCATTCCAATGTGGACCGTGCACCAATGGTACAGTATCTAGAGAGCACTGTAGCATCACAAAATGCAGAGGAGCAGCGTAAACAGATGAATGCTAGTTTCCAGATAGGTGAGATGTTCAGAGAACAAGTCCACTCCCAACGTACAGCAATCCAGTATTATCAACAGCACCTTGCACTATCCAGGCGGTTGAAGGACAGGCATGAAGAGGGACTGGCTTACGATAGACTCGGGAGGGCCCACTTTGAGCTCAAGGAGTATGACAAAGCCCTGGCCATGTATCAAAACCACCTCAAGATGAGACAAGAGGATAGAGACAAGAAATCACAGACAACAGCACTTAAAAACATAGCTCTATCTTACAAGAAACTGGGAAAGAAGGACCTGGCCAAATCCCAGTACCAATCAGCTATGGCCATCGCCATTGAGACAGGTGACAAACTGCAACAGGACGACATTAGAAAGAGGATTGATAAACTGTAGGAACACTCGGGCAAATCTTACTACTACGCTATACCCCAGAATTGGTTAGAAATACTGCTGTGCTTTCCTTTGCACTGTGTGTTAACAGCAAAGTTGTTTGTCCAATTTGTATAGATGTACCGTAAATTGTTTAGTGAAAGAGGAATTGACCCTCAAATTATTGTTAATTAGAGTTTTAGGATATCATATTTTTGTAATGGCCAACACTAAGCCAATAAAGATAGTTTCTTTACCAATGGGAGTGTAGTCATTGCTTGTATCTATTAACGACTGTTCGGCCAGTAGAAAAGCTACTTCCTTCATGAAATGTACAACAATGACCCAAAAATTCTGATCTTTACTGGAGTCATCCTGAAATACTAGAGTTCCACGACCTTCGCCAAATGATGACCTTTATGACTGATCAATTATTCCCCATGAATAAGATCATTTGCATGAATTATATTCTCCACCCAATACCAATCTTTTCTGAACAAAGAAGGCCATTTATTCGTTAATTATGCAAATGAGGCCATAATTTGCAGATATGTTTAATGATGTTCACCTTCACTTACAACATTCAAATGCCCCAAGCGAGTTTAACATTCCAGGTAGTTACCACTACTATGGAATTATAACATTGTCTCATTAATTATGCAAATTAGCTCTCATTTACATGATCAGTATTTCAATGTTTCTTTGTCAAGTACATATGTCACGAGCTAAATAGCCCTATCATGGAATGTAGCTGATTTTTAAAATGTCCCCATTAATTATGCAAATTAGATCCTGTTTTGCATAATTTGTACTTCAGTTGGAATAAAATACATCATCTAAGGTATAAGATGTAACCTTGTTCACGTACCAGTTACGAAGCTCACTAAGAGTCCCACAATGACACAGCTGAGCGTGGCCACCGCTCCGAGGTAGATGTACGACAGTTCGTACAGCGCTGCTTCAGGGGGGCTGGCATGGGGAAACAAGAAAGGCTTTTAAACAGCGATGACGATGTGGGACTCAAATAATTGGTTACCTTGTTGAATTGTGTTCCTTCTAGATCCTCTCAACCTTTTTCTTTAAATTTAAATTCAAAACAACAACTAAGATGAAGACAAAGAGTTGCTGCACTCAACTTATTTTGCCAGTGCCACTTAACAAAAATTCAAATATAAATACAAACAGATAACAAAAGCCAACGTTATCCAATCCCACTTTATCAACTCAAGTTCAATGTAGGATAGTTGACCACTATATCTTTTCCACCGATTCTTAATCCAATGGAGTTAGAACCGCTGAGTCTGTTGAATGAATGAATGAGTGAATGAAAGTTTTTATATGCTTCATAAGCATGGATTAAGCATGGATGCATGTACTGTATGTTTGTATGTATGTATGTGTAGTAGCATATTTCTGGAATTGTAGATAGTAGTCATTGAGAATGAGCCAAAGTTTGGCACTACCGGAGGCACTATTATTTCGGGCAAACATGTGACCAATTCGATTAGGATATATCAATTGTTACATACTACTGATTGACTGCATCTCCAGCCGGAGTGGTGATGTTGTACCGAGCCGTGGTCGTGAGCGTGGCGGGGCTGCCGGTGAAGTTTGCCGTGACGTTAGCGGGCAGATCAGCGGGACATCCTTCGATGGAGATCGGCGGTGCCTGCCTGGACATCGGCCACACGATCTGACCCATTCCGATCCACAGGGTGATGACAAGGCTGAACAAAAGGCCTACCAGACCTCCCTGTTGGTGTGGGAAGTGTTTAAAAAATCAGCTCACATAATCAAGCTTGATGATTAAAATGAGGAAGACACGATCTAAATATGCGAGGAGTTTAATTTCAATGGTTGCTAGACGGCTAGAAGGCAGGGCATTGTGGTCAGCATGTTTCAATGAACTCAAAATGTGTTTTTTTTTCTTACCGGTAATTTTAATGTTGGCTACACGTACGTACATGTCGTTGTAGAGCGTTTCAAAACACCCTATTCAGAACCGTATCTATCTATGCCTATACCTAAATGGGCTATAATTAGGATCTAGGCTACAGAATCGATTCTGGATACGCGTGGACTATATCCAGAACCGTATGCGTGTCTGAGCATTGTTGTGGATAAAGCACGGTTCTCAATACAAAAGGACTACAAAAATCTGTTCTTAAAGCACACCTTAAAACAACGCGTTTCTTCCCTTACCGCATAAATATCTTTACGCAAGCTTTAAAACGTGCTTAATTATAATTAATAAAATTAAAAATAAAGATAGGATTTTGTGCAGTATACTCACCCATTTGTTGGCACACGGAAACATCATCCCGAGCACGAAGATCCCAAGAATCGGTCCTCCGATCATCCCGAACAGACTGATGACTGCTGAGAACACCGGGCCCATGTTGGAGGCGATAAACGCCATCAGGATCGTCAGCAGGCCAAAAACCATGGCTGTGAAATAAAAACAAGCAATATGATGTTCAGGGGACAAATTTAGAATAGCTGGTTGAATTGGGTGGTGTAACTGCAGTGACGTAGGGACCCCCACGAGGCTCATTTTTGAACTTGACATTGGTCTACCTAACGGTAACCTGCCTGCCAAAAATCATGAACAGCCCAAAAACAATGGCTGTGAAAATAAAAACAAAAAATGATGTCCGGGGACCAATTTTGGAATAACTGGTTGGGTGGTGTGACTGCAGTGACGTAGGGACCCCCCACAAGGCTCATTTTTTAACTTGACCTTGGTCTCTCCAACGGTAACCTGCCTGCCAAAATCATGAACAGACCAGAAACCATAGCTGTGAAAATAGAAACAAGCAATGATGTCTGGGGGCATATTTTGGAATAGCTGGTTGGGTGGTGTGACTGCAGTAACGTAGGCCCCCACGAGGCTCATTTTTTAACTTGACCTTGGTCTCCCAACGGTAACCTGCCTACCAAAAATCATGAACAACGAACAATGCCTTCAAGAGTTATGCCGCATAGTCTCCCACACTGCAGCAAAGTGATTTCATAGCCTTCTCGACGAAGGCAATAAAAGACTGGACTTCGATGCACAATTGTAACGTATCATGAGCTCTTTCTCTGTTTGTATGGCTTTTTTCTATGGGCGACACATAAAAAATTCAATTCAATTCAATATACAACACCGAAGCAGCCCTCTCCTCCATATACTTGGCCAATGAGTCCACAGATTGCTGTACGCACGATAAGTATTGTACATATACAACTATTTATACTGTAGTAAGCTGTTGGTGTACGCACCTAGAGCCTTGGAAATCCACGTGTATTTCTCGTCGCTGAGGTTAGGAAAGCAGGGCTTGACGAAGTCCTCCAGTGCCACGGCGGCCAGCGCGTTTAGTCCCGAGTCCATCGTGCTGAGAGCCGCGCTGAACACACAGGCCGTGAAGAGACCAGGCATGCCGGGGAACTGGCTCAGGATGTCCATCACAAAGTACGGCATCATCTGTAAGAACGAGCACATTTTCAATACAAGAAAGAAAACATTTGCAAAGCAAATGCACAATCTTTAGCCTGACTAAATCTGCGCTCCGTGTAATACCGGGCCGGCCGCTAGGAGCGCAGATTTAGTCAGGCTACATAATCTTTAGCTTCGCATATGTTTTGCTCTGTCAATTATTCCTCAAACAAATTCAGATAGTGACAGACATCTAAGTCCCTCCTCCTAAAAAATTGCCTAAAATTGCAACATGATGTAACCCAAGACTAGTAACCATGGTGACAGACGTCTGGTTCAGGTCATTGACCTTATTAGTTTGGAGAAGAAGAGGAAGAAGAAACAATAGCGGCTTGAAGTCGGTGTCGTCCCCCGTCCCCAACCATGTGACGATCGGCTCAACATTTTTTTTCGGCGATCCTTTTTTACCTTTGGAGAAATACTGACATTATTTAAAACAAAATGACTACCAAAACATCTCGTGTTTGTGTATAAAACTTCCTCTTCAACCATTAAAATACCACCAACCCGACGAAACGTTTTCCAGAACAAAGACTGCTGACACGTCGATGAAGGTTAGACATCCAGGTAATAAGATACGCCAAAAAACAGTTACTCAAGCAACTGGATATGGTTTTGGAAACGGTCAGACGTTTCAGCTGGTATCCACTAGCTTTTGTCAGTGACAGAGAGACCAGAGGAGAAATGCAGGTTTATAAAATATTTATAAACTGACGAAAGCTAGTGGATACTACCTGAAACGTCTGACCATTTCAAAAATCATATCCAGTTGCTTGAGTAACTGCTTTTTGGCGTAAAGACAGTTGACAGCCTACCTGATCTGAGCTGCTAATGTATCCCATAGTCTTCGGGTCGCAGTCATAGTACCGTGCGTACATCACCATCCCACTCAGAACGGCGAAGAAGATGAAGACTATCAGTCCCGGCATGTTCCAGTAGAGGGCTCTGTAACACATTTGGAACCGCATATCTCACTATGTTGTGACGATATCTATGTATACCACAATTACATGCCGTTTGGGACCGCATTGTCACCAGTACAACCTAGCTCCAGTGCATTGTGAACCAGTCATAATTGCCCTGATGAAGATGACAGGCAGTCATCGAAATGTCGGTTGTTGTTAAACAAGTGGTTGTGAATGAAGAAGTTTGCTACAGTAATGACAATTAAAAATCCGCGGTGTCAAACTCCAGTTTCAAACAAATCTCTAAGCCCTAAACTGTAATGTTGTTTGCACATTAACGGGTGTGAGAACTAACCTAAACCAACAGCCATGTAATAGTTGTACTAACTAGTGAGCTACCACTCCCATAAAAACATATGTATTTACATTGTACTAGTGTATAGCAATGGCGTTTTAACTATTAGGGCTTGACTTGTCCAACCTTGAGGAGGACAGAGGGCTCAGACCTCCATCTAAGAGGCTTTTAGCTCGTTACTTATTATGTAAACGCTTTTGCCAAATTGAACACTACGGCTGTACTCACAGTTGTGCCTTTTTGATGGACGGGCAGCACAGGTACCTCTGCACCTGAGCCTGGTTCACGGCGTACATGGCGCACCTGAAGAACGCCCCTCCCACCAGGATGTTCCACGTCGTGTGGCGGACAGTCGGGTCTGGGTCAAAACTTCAGACGTATCAACGAAAGAGGAAGAAAGGAAAAACAAACACTGATTAGCTTTCCATCATGCTTAATTTTTACTTTATTAATGACAATGACAATGATGTTTATTGCATATTCATGCCCTTCCGGGCTAAATGCATTGGATGATATAACATACTGGGTGATGCTACTTACTAGTACTAGAACATAGGGCGTTGTATAAGAAGAAAAACAAAACAAACAGCTACTGTATACTATACTTCATCTAACTCTAGAGCTTACAATAGCTTACTAGTTTCTTCTCTCCTCTTAAAACATGCGTACACGAATTCACAGAGTTTCTCAATCACCAGGTGTTTAGACGATGACATTATGCATGTGAACAGTTCGTCATTTGTTAACTTTGTAAATCTCTGGCCCAGTTTGATATTGTTAAAAAGAGAGAGGCGTAGATCTCTGTACAATGGGCATTCCAGGACAAAATGTTTTTCATCTTCTATACAGTTATTTTTACAGAGTTCACAGAGCCTATCATTCAAATTAGGCCACACCGATTTAATTCTATGGATGACATCCGCGCGCGCATTAATTTTCGCCCGATCTCAAAAAAAAAAAAAAAAAGATCACGTATTCCGAGGCTCTGGCCTGGCTTTAGGCCTGGGTAGTGCATGGTGGTGATAACTGTGGTTGACGGCAGCCAGGCTACCGAAGCTCCAAGACTCAAGAACTCAGTACATACGTACAGCAGTGTCGATTCATATATTCCGCAAAAATCCAGCATGTGTCGGCCTGTCGTATACGTCGCTATGTAATGCGCCAAATTCACAATACCAGGTTTGTAGCATTTTTATTTTTGGCCGGATTTTTATTTTTTTCGCCCGCGCGCACTAGTTTGGGGGTCTTCAGAGGATGTCATCCATAAAATTAAATCGGTGTGGCCTTAATATATTTGTTGACTAAACCTTAATTAGATGGGGGTGATACAGGCTTAAAGGGAAATATTTACTCGTGACCTCCTACGAAAATAATGAGAAGAGGGGACAAAAAACAAGCAACACTGCAAATGTAGCACGAATAATATACTTGTGCATAGGACGGGAAGTATTGTTTAGAGTGGCGTTTGTATGTGTGGGTTCCAAAGTGAGTGGGCGCTCAGAAATCGGGTTAAACATCCGAAAAGTTAGTGTGTCGGAACATGCGATTGAAAAATTCACCCCGCGGACTCTCCAATGCAATCCTCAAATCGATTTCACTTCTTACTTGAAGAACTCCAGTCTGTCTCTCCGACGGTTGATTTCCCAGACCCGACCAGGTCCCCCTGCCTCTATAGTCCCCTGGATGATGACGGCCAGGAACCCCGCCACCATCACAACTACCTGGAACGTGTCTGTCCACATCACAGCCTTCATACCGCCCTGGGGGTGAAAGATATGCACATAACATGTCTGAACAATTCTTCTGTAACATATACTTAGAGGATCACCCAATTTACACCCAGATACAAACTAACTGTAACATTTTGACAATCACCCATCCTTACGTTATTGATACTAAACGGTTTGTATTAGATTAACTCCTACATAGCCTACAAAACATGTTCTTCCTTACCATTTAATGATCCATTTCCATCCATTTGCTGTTCTCTGTTGTTTTTTGTCATGTATTTTGTCACTGTATACCTGTATGTCTGGTGGTGAGGTTAAAATTAGCTATAGCTAGTGTACCTCATCACTATGTCTTATCCATATTGAATTGCAAATAATAATAAAAAAAAGATATCAACTTGATGAACCAACCACACAGCGTACATGTCACGGCCACGGTGATACAAACACAGAGTAGGCGATTTCTAACAGTGGGTGCTGATTGGCTGGAACTAATTGGTAATGTGGGTGCTGATTGGCTGGAAGTAATTGGTGAGGTGGGTCCTGATTGGCTGAGAATTGTAATTAGTTTACTAGCTTTAGAGCCATTGTATACGAGCGATTGCCATGACATCACGGCCAGTGAGCGGCAAACTGTCAAAAAGCGGGTACCGGTTGGCTGACTTGCCTGCCAATAATTTGCATACGTCTTCAAATCATTTGCATCTACATTAATATGAAGTAAACAAAAACATCGCTCGCTCGTATAGGCCGTGTCTAAACGGAATCACCCAAACCGCGATTCGGGTAACTCACATTCCTCACATCTGGTCCACGTGCCACACACACCTGTGAAACCGTGTCCGAACACGATACGCTTGAGCTACATTTATTGCTGTATGATGATAACACGCAAGGTGGCGTGTTATTAATGTCAAAGGTCAACGACCTGCTTGCTGATGCCCCCCTCCCAGCGTATCTCGGCCGAATACCGACGTGGTCCCGCCAGAGGCGGTGAAGCTCGCCCTACAACGGACACATTATTTGACCATTACTGCTCTTTAGGTTGCTGCCACGTAAAAGTTGGTATTGCATATGAATAAAGAAATATCACCCCGTAATCCATGACCAGGCGAAGTCACATTGAAATCACATTGCGTTCAGACGCAAATCGCGATGCGGGGAAACCGATTCGAAACCACCTCTAGAAGTGGCTTGGGATCGAGGCGCTTTCAATGTGATTTCGGAGCGTTCAGATGGAGCCACTTGAAACCGGCTTCGGGGTAAACCACATGTAAACCGCCTTGGGTGATTCCGTATAGACACGGCCATAGTGTGTGTCTGACACCTGAAGCTGCTTTAGGAACACGTCACTCACCAAGGCGGTATAGAACGTGCAGACCAGGCCCATTCCTAGCACGGCTCCCCAGAGCGTCAGGCCAGTTACTTGAAACAAACGGGAATTTAAAAAAACGTCAACAATACAGGAAAGTTTCATACGAATGACATGGGTTTAGCGCTCTGTATGATCCATTTTTTTCAATACCAACGTCACGGGGGATCTTGAACAATCCTACTCATACAAGTGACTGTCTTGTGTCGAAATAAAAAAGATACTAACTTAGATACAAAAAAAAACATTGGTCCACTTTCTCATTGGTCGAACCGCTAATTGCTATGCTATTATTGGTCGAGCTTCTAATGGATAGCCAAGATTGGTCTCCTCTGTTCGTGAGTTTACGATATTTGTAGATCTGTACTCACCTGCATTAAGAGCCAGGGACGGCGTGTACAGAACAAGTCCCATGTACACTAGCTACAGGGGGAAAATAAAATCGACTCAGTGTCAACAACAGAATGATGTTACTAATTGTTTCCATTGAAAGCATCTATTCTGGCTGATACGTGTGCTTTATTATAATAAAATTAAAGATCGAAAGCATTATTTTCCTAAAATAAAATTTTTCACTAAGTGACATACTGACCATGTTGATGACGAAGAGGACGGTGCAGAGTAAACGGACAGCCTTGGAGAACCGGATTTCCAGGTACTGGTCATGGACATCAAAAGGAAAGATTGAGAAAAAGTTATTTTCTTTTGCAAATAAAGTCCATAATAATAATAATCTATAAAGCAGCGATTTTTTTCATTTTTCATTCAGCTGAATCATTTCAACTACTTGGCACAATTCAGTATCACAGTGATTTCTGAACAACAAATCAGAGATTTCATACTTCTGGGAAGTGAATATAATTTGCGTGAATGAATTATATCATGTACTGTTCGTACGATCATCTGACGAAATTTTCTCCGCAATTACACATTGCTTTGTTTCGTACATTCCTGGCGACCACAATCCTTGCGCCCAGTGTTAAACCGTGTCAATCAAGCGAACCTCAGTCTCCGCCCGCTCACTCCGGAACCCAAACATACAAACCTACCATAAATTCGCGCCAACCTAAACAATACTTCCGTCCGGGTATAATAAGTAAACGTTAACGATCACGTGCTGTATTTATAGCTCTACAAACCTCATACGTGCTTGTCAGCCCCAGGTTGTAGAAAGTCGGCACGAATAGTCTCGCTACCAACACCATACTTAAGGACCCCGACACCGCGAAGTTCCAGTACATGGTGCCGTTTCTGTACACCTCTGCCGGGGCTGCCAACACCGTGATGGCGGAGATGAACGAGGCTAGCAAAGACATCATGACGGGCAACGTCGGCATGGACTGGTAGGGAGAAGGAAAGAATGCAAAGTTCATATTAGATAATGAATGAATGAACTTTTCGCATCTCTATCCCTCTTCTACAGATACTTTCACGGTCGATGTTCAGGAGAACTTGCACTTCTTGTTCCGCCACTCAGAACCTTTCAGCGTGCCACTAGGTTCTCTTCCAGTTCTCATCAATACACCGTTAACATACCTGTCTCCAAGTCATATTACAACAACAGCTTCTTTCCCCGGACTGCAAAATTATAGAACTCTCTTCCAAACAGCTGCTTTCCGTCCGATTACAATCCACAAAGCTTCAAAACAAAGGTCCACCGCCATCTTCTGACATAGCTACAATATACTCCCTTAAGTACCTCTAGCTCTATGCCTAGAAGTGGCCAAATATAATTGGCCTTGCATTGAGCAATACCGTTAAAAACTAGAAAGGCCAATATTTGCTTTGGAGCAAATACAGCGATGGGTTCACCACATTTTACGACATGGCAGGGAAAGAATGAGAAACACAAGGGAAAACAATGATTTACATTGATATAACTATAATATGAAGTAACATACAACTAAAACAACAGTTGGATAGCTATTCCCTACTTTATTGGTTAGGATTTTTAATTGCATAATGCAAACTATTGATTTTCAAAATAAATAAAAAACGTTCATGCCCCGCATTCCAATGCTGGAGCAGAAAAGCTTGAAATACCTACCAAAACACTTGAATAAAGACATACTGTCAGTATGGAAATGCTCTGTGCAGGTGTTAATCAAGTTAAATCCCAACAGCCAATCAGCAAGAAATGCTCTGTGCAGGTGGAAATGCTCTGTGCAGGTGTTAATCAAGTTAAATCCCAACAGCCAATCAGCAAGAAGTATAGAGGAAAGCTGCATGCCTATTGGTTGATGCCCTGCATTCCATTGTGATGACTCATGCCCAGACGTGGTAAACACGGCACACTAACACAGTAATACATTTGCTATAACACAGCCAAAAAACTCAAATAAAACCATTCTAAAAGCCTGTATCACAAAAATTTAAAAAACGCCTAGGGGTATTTGCCCACTGTACCTCCATACCAAATTTCAGGACCTTAGGCCCTAAAATGAAGAAGCTGAATCCATTCTGAAACATCAGAAAAAGCAATATGGGTTCACCACCACTTCGTGGTGTGGTGAACCCATAAAAAAAATTTAAAAAAAGTATGGCAAGAATGACAAAGCAATTAATACAATTATTCAAGTTTCTTCCAAAACTATGACTATAGAAATATGAGCCTACATGGCGTAATGACATATCTTACGTTAAATACATTGTCTCATTTGTAATGCACTTCATATATATTGGCCTAGGTACGTAGATACGAGTTTGGGACGTGATATAATTAGATTGAAAATGTCTATGTTTGTCTTTGACAAGGGATTAGTTAATTTACATTCTATCATTCAATAATATTTGTCTATCTGCAGTGTAGGCTAGATGAATCATTAGAAAATTATAGACATTGTCTCTGTTTGACTGGTATGTTATGATACCGACCTTTTAAAGATATGTCAGGATACAGACATCTATTGGGATCTAACTGAGAGATTCTACCGGTAAAGAATGCGATAGAAGTCTCTGTCGACAGGAACTGCGATCAGGATCTCGGCCACCGCCATTAAAATTGGCGATTCTACAGGTAGTTAGAGATCTGGATTGTAATGTTTGTTCTTTGCTTATGAATATTCGCTCAGAAGACAGAACTGTGCAAGTGGAATGTCATTTTGCCTTGATTTCTACATGGCATACCACCATAACACATTGGTTGCATCTGGATCGCGATCTATGTCGGCAGAGACTCTTATCTTGATCTCTATCGCGGTAGAATCGGTGATTCTGCTGGATTGTATGACATCTCGACAGAATCCGGTAGCTAGAAGAAAACTGCACGTTGCCCGAATTCCGGCTCCATCTAAGCATGCCTTGAAGCCTGCGTAAAGGTACATTTTGTACCCACAAGGGAAGAAACGGAACCTTAACGCATATTTTGAAGATTTAAAGAATGGATTTTGTGCAGTAAGAGACAAACGGCATCTGAGGTGACTAACCTGGTCTGCCATGAGAAACTCCTTCTGTGTGCTCTGCTTCCCTCCCGTGCATGCGTAGTACAGCCCGATACCTGCCGACACCGCCAACATGAGGGAGAACACGACATAGTCCCACACGCCGAAATACAGCGTCTCAGCCGCCATCGTCACTCAGTACTGGGGAAGGAAGCAAAAATCACAATCACAACACTGAGGACGACACAAAATTGAAGGGGCTAAGTAAAAGACTTTGGTACTAAATAAAAACATTCTTCGGACGCTTGTCACTAAGGCGTACGTTTACTCAGACATTGACATGCTTTCAGTGACCAAGGACAGCAAATAATCCTTGTTGAGATAGATGACCTTACAAAAGTGTACACAAGTCACACACAAAGTACAAGACACAGCGGTGGACAACTCGGGCACATTATTACTTGCCTTAGCCTCACCATTGGCAAAGAAGGATACAATCAAATAACTTCTGCTCTTGTTTAGGATTTTCACTTTTTCTTCGACTGAGTGTTGACATTGCATTATGTCCCAACACGGCCATCTTTTTACTGTTTATTTTTGTTATCATGTTCTTGCAATTAGCCCTCGGGCATGAATTTGCAATAAACTTTTCCACATTTCCATATTATAAAAGTAATCTCCAACTAGCATGGGCCCTCTGGCGAATGGATACTACCTGGTCAATTTGATACTGTCTTCTGCCGCCCTGGGATCTGCTTGGAGATTTGGTGATGAGGGTTGTGTACACTTTCGTTAGGTCACATCAAGGACGTTATAACGTCCTTGGTCATCTGTCAGGTCAGCATTCGGAAGGTATTTCACCATGTAATCCTACATCAAGTACGCATGCCTGTAACCAAGGACGTCCTATCCTTTCCGTAACTCTCAGTCCAGTAGGGAAGACACTCACAGCAGTCCTCAACCAGACGCATCAAGACTGTTATCTCAACTTTTAATTCAACCTTTATGAAATGAAAAGCCGGTATTGTTTTCGATGTGTGTGTGTGTGTGTGTGTGTGTGTGTGTGTGTGTGTGTGTGTGTGTGTGTGTGTGTGTGTGTTGTTTGTGTGTGTGTGTGTGTGTGTGTGTGTGTGTGTGTGTGTGTGTGTGTGTGTGTGTGTGTGTGTGTGTGTGTTTTGCATTTTGGGGATTTGGGTTAACAACTTTTGTGTCATATGAGAACCCATCACCAGTTGTGCTTCGCCATTAAGCAAGATGGAGTCATTTTGACAGGACTAGATCAGGCGGTGGTGGAAGGGGGTCGCTAAGCATGATGGGTAATTTTCTCGGTCTAAAGCGCAGGACTAGATGCATTGTTGTTATAACCGTATTGGTCAGTACTAAACAAGCTTGACCCCATTCGGAGAAAGTGAGGTCACCAAAGGTCAGTCTCCAAGCAGACGTGCGGTGCTGGCTCAGTCTCTGAGTGTTTTACCGTTATATTTACTGCTAGCGCGAATCGTAAAAAAATATGATACTAAAAAGTGTAGTATTAAAATGTTACATAGCAACAGGCGTAAAACACAAACTCAGTCGGATTCTTAAATCAACTTGGAGATCCAGCGAGCCCTACCCTGGAATCCAAACTCGCTGTCCGGGCCGCAAAAGCCCTTCGCCCGCTGGTGTAAATTACCGCTACGGGGGAGTCTAGCCCGGGGGGAGTTTGGCTGGCCGGACCAGCCAACTCCCCTCGGGCTCAACTCCCCCGTAGCGGTAATTTAGGCAGGCGGGCGAAGGGCTCTCGGCTGCCGAAGGAAAACGGCTAACGGCCCGATACTAGTTTGGCATCCAGGGTAAGCGAGCCCTAGCTGAGTGACCCAGCATCAAGTCGAAAATTAAAATTTTAGTCCCCATTATCATACGAATTTCACGGTGACAGCTGCATTGTCCGGTTTTCCGGCCTTCCCAGGGAGTTAAAATATTCTGAATTAGGCAATCTTTGTGATATTCACACATACTACTTTGCATTAACACATTTAAATCGGCATTTCACACTTTTGGCATTCAAAACTGCAGAAACAAGCCCTGGGATTATTTTCTGGGTGGTACCCTAAATCGATCATCAGATCCAGTATCATATTTTCCGTCAGAATTTTGGGAATTTTTGCTCCATGGGGGTCAATATAAATTGGGATAGTGTGGTTTCAACTCAGTATGTAGATAAATGACTAGAATATTGGCTTTGAAAAATCGGGTTTCCAAGCCTTTAAAACTACACTGGATGCCTCTAAGGATAGTAGAATTGACAGAAATAGGATAAACAATTATCCACATGAGCGATATAAAGAATAGATAACATTGTCTCTTACTAGCACGCCGTATCTCCACCAGACAGTAATTTACTAATTAACAACGCGGGTTCAAAATCTTAGCACAATAGGGAGAACAATATCCGGGGGAGAGCCACTCTCCAAGCAGAGGTTTGGGCTTGGGGTTATCTTTGGCGTGTTTTTAGGCTTTTTTTAATTAGGGTTTCTCTTTTGCACTGTAATTTTTTTTTTACCCAACAGTTGGGTTTGGTGGGGAAAAAAATTCAGTGCAAAAGAGAGACCCCGATAAAAAAAGCCCCAAAACACGCTGAAAATACCCCCCAAACCCTACCTCTGCTTTGAGAGTAGGGGAGTGCCACAATTGAGTTCATTTTGAGTACCTACTTAGTTATAAAACCCTAACGGTGGACCCACAGTCCCCTGGCCAGTCAGACCCTATTTTTGTCGAATTCTAGTAAGTATAAAGGTATTTTTTTACAAAGTAGAATTCGGCAAAAAAAGAGTCTGATTCGCCTATTATATACCCCTTTATTACGAAGAATATGCCTGGGGAGCATAACCCACGAGTGACCTACATGGCGACGGTTGTTGTCGCTATTGTCCCCTTTCCGGCTCTACATCATTACAATTTTTCAGTCGGCGTTGTGACACATGTGGTGGAGACATAGCTTCGTTTTCACTGTACCATTGCAGGCGGTAACACACCACAATATCCGATCAGTCATACAACAACCAAATACAACAACAACAAAAAAACGTCAAGAGCCCAATACGTAGCCTGGTATCCAGTCTGATCGTGATTGGGGGTATTGGGGTGTTTAGGCAGGTTGTGTCTTCGGGGCCTCTAAGACCTTCCCCCGCCGGGTGCAACAGACCGTCCCGGTAGGAGTGTTACGCTAATTAGAGACAGTATGCTCGGGGATTTGGTTTAATCTCTCGTGAAATACACACCGGGACGCTTATGTGAGGCGGGCGGGCCAGAGCTCTTGCGGCCCCGACCACGAATCAGACTGGATACCAGGCTACCCAATACGGGGGATAGGGAGGAATCGGAAAGAGCATAGAGTCCCTCTGACTCCATGGAAAGAGTCAATCAATTATTTGCGCAAGATGCTGCGTGGACAGTTCTTTCACAAAAGCTCATAGAAAACAGTGATCATCTTTACCTTGGAGCTTGAAGACCACAGAGAGGAGTAAGGGGAACAATGTCCGATCCAGCCACGTTGCCCGCAAGATTCCTTCGTTTTGTCGAGAACAGCCGTTACTTTGATATGCAAATATGGGCAGGTCAAGCATGAATGGACAGTTATCTAACATCCCACATATGTCAACTAGTCGGAGTTACACAACTCTCGTTCTTAGGGGCTAGCTGATTGGTCCTCCTCCTTTAAGGACCTGACCAATGGAAGGGCTGCCTGAAGCGTCGTGTAGACAGATGGGTGAGTACTTGAAGTGTAAGCAATTGAACTGTGAATAAAAACAAGCACTTAAACTGTTAATTAGAAACAATTAACTAAATAAACAGCTTAATGGGGGGCCCGCATGCCATTTTCCGTAGAGCGTAATCAGTTGTTTTAATTCTACGTAGAGCGTAGACGGACCGCTCTAATTCAACGTAGAGCGTAATTGGCGCATGCATTTTGCGTAGAGCGTTTTCGCCGTTTTAATTCTACGTATTGCGTTGTAGCCACTTGGAATTTATCGTAAAGCGTAATGGAGAGGTTTCCGAATTCAGCGTAGGGCGTTGTCGGGACCTCCTTTATAGCAAGGAGCTTTCATGAAAGCTCTGGCGCTATAAACAACGAGCTTTCATGAAAGCTCCTTGTTTATAACGACAGAGCTTCAGAAGATTTTCTCATGAAAAAAACAAATGTTCAAACAATTAACACCTTACCGTTAAGACGCTTTGTGGTTGTCCACCAAAGTATGCTTGTGCACATATTGTGAATATATGTACCTATGCATGTACAAAACACAACGCACACTATAAACCCCCCACTGTTACATAGTATCGGGCCGTTAGCCGTTTTCCTTCAGCAGCCAAGAGCCCTTCGCCCGCCTATCTAAAATTGCCGCTACGGGGGAGTTGAGGCCGAGGGGTTTGTCCGGCAATAGAACTACTAGGGCCAGCCAAACTCCCCCGGGCCAGTCTCCCCGTAGCAGATATTTCAGACCGGCGGGCGAAGGGCTCTTGGCTGCCAAAGGAAATTGCTAGCGGCCCGAAACGAGTTGGGCATCCAGTAGTAGGCTCCAAGCTTCGGCCTAAATTTGCACCGGTGTGTGTCACTGTGTGTGTGTGTGTGTGTGTGTGTGTGTGTGTGTGTGTGTGTGTGTGTGTGTGTGTGTGTGTGTGTGTGTGTGTGTGTGTGTGTGT
This sequence comes from Branchiostoma belcheri, assembly GCF_001625305.1. Taxonomy (NCBI): domain Eukaryota; kingdom Metazoa; phylum Chordata; class Leptocardii; order Amphioxiformes; family Branchiostomatidae; genus Branchiostoma; species Branchiostoma belcheri. The sequence continues at coordinate 6,746,435 of NW_017804242.1, read as the reverse complement.
GTGTGTGTGCGTGTGTGTGTGCGCGCGCGTGTGTGTGAGACAACTCGAGAAGGCTAAGATGGATTGTCTACACCATAATTCAGAAATTCAAAATCTTACAACCGGCAAATAGGATTGGTGTGGTCTATAACTTATAACATTAGTTTAGACTTACTGTTTGCTAATGTTGTTAACCTGTGCAAGGAGGTTTAAATACACCTTGACCTGTGCTACCTACTGTTTGCAAGTCTGTCTATTGTAGAGGAGTTTGAAATACTTGTGCGTGTTGACTGTGTCATACTTATCCTGACACTGTTGACCCTCTTGAGAGTGCGATTGTTTGATAGCTTTTCCTGTGTTACACTACTCTCCAAGTAGAGGTAGGGTTTAGAGGTGGGGTATTTTTAGCGTGTTTTTAGGCTTTTATATCGGGGTTTCTCTTTTGCACTGGATTTATTTCCCCACCAAACCCTAGCGTTGGTTGAAAAAAAAATTCCAGCGCAAAAGAGAAACCCGGATAAAAAAAGCCTAAAAACACGCTAAAAATACCCCAAAACCCTACCTCTGCTTGGAGAGTATGTTACACAACCCCGGCCCTCGGTATTACTACATATAAGAAGAACTTTCATTGCACCACAATTGCACATGGTACAATGTATGGCAAAGTGCAAGCAAAAATATCAAATAATAAAATAAATGTGTTGAATAAGACCTAATGAAAAAAAATTTAAAAAATTTAAAAATACTAAATGTAGAATAAAACCTAACTTATGGCTTGCACAAGTCTTTGATATACTAGTAGTGTCACAATCGAGTGGGGCTAATGACGAGTTTCTGTATTTTTTTCTAGTAACAAATAGCAGTCTTTTATATATTTACTTATTATTACATGTAAAGATATATTCAAATCTGTCTCCAGCATCTAGACTCTTGAAACCTGTTGTACTTGAGTCGAGAAATGTAAATAGCTTATAAACTAGCGTCAAGGGCTGATTGGACCCCCACCCCCGAGCTTAGTACTACATAGGCTGTGGCGGGCTGTGGCGGTCTGCGTCGCGCTGTGTCACATGTGGTGAACTCTGACCTGCCGCTACGACTGTTCGAATCCCTGATTCTCCGGTACGAGTACTTGAGGTCTCTTATCTTCTACTGGACTTGTTTGGAGGTCCTATTGTATCCCTCCTGCTTCATGCCCTCGGCAATGTCTCCGAAGGCTTCCTTCTTTCTGAAAGTTTACATTTTGCTCTGAATTCTGTCAAAGTTCCACAGCCCGATCAAACATCGCGTTTCAGCGCTGGACCAGTTTATAATTTTTAATAGATCTGTTGACTTCTGCCATGCTCAGCAAACAAGCAGTAATGCTTAGCAAACAATCCGTACAAAATAATCCGAAGAAACAACTAACAACAAGTAGAAATTGATACAGAAGTGGAATGAATAGATACAAACAGAGGAGCGTGGCGTGGGTTTCAGGCTAGCGCGGGAATGAAGAAATTTGACCTTCTGTGATGCGGAAATGGGCTGCGCGAGCTGCGCGCGACGCAGGTCTGTTAACATGATGTTTTTCCTCGCCGCAGACATCCCGCTGTGTGCCGCGACGCACTTGTGGCACCTCCCGAAGGTGCCACAGAAAAAACGACACAAGGCGCCGCGCGGCGGTGGCGGGCCTGTTTATACCATTGAAAAATGTGTCGTACAGCTTGCGCGCGGGGCGCCGCGCGCGCGCGCGCGTCGAACGACGCCCGACACATAAAAACGACGCACGTGTGAATCGGGCCATAGTCGAACTCGAGAGAACCAGGGGTTCTGCTGGCAGTCGAAAGCTTCAATGTGCTATAAGCCTAATCACTTCAACACATTACAGTCGTTTAGCAAGGAGGTGTGAACCATACGCATGAATAGGCACAGTCGTGTGGCCGAATGAATGTCTTTTTGACTGGCTGGATGCATGTGTGATAATCCAATGGTTATCCTTAATGATAATTTGATGGTTCCCGGGGAGGAGCACTGTCACGTTTCCTGAATAGGTTTGCCCCGCCCCGGGTTGAGTGCCAGCAGAGGTTGGGTTTGGTGGGGAAAAAATCCAGTACAAAAGAGAAACCCCGATAAAAAAGCCTAAAAACACGCTAAAAATAACCCCGAACCCAAAACTCTGCTTGGAGAGTAGCAGTCTGAGTTCTCAGTTGACAGCCATGGTCTTTATAAGCCAGACAACTTATGTTTTTGGTAGCATCTGTGCGTGTAGCCTGTGTTACACAAGCTCTCGGCCGGAGGTTAATGACCCCCACCCCAAGGGGGGGCGGCAACGTCGGGGCGGCCGGACGCCAGGAGCTACTCTCCAAGCAGAGGTTGGTGGGGGAAGATCGTCACCGTTTTATACATGCCTCGTTTTTTTTTTTGTGGAAACGGTGACGATCTCCCCCCCACCAACCTCTGCTTGGAGAGTAGCCAGGAGCGCGATTAGTCAGGCTACAGGCTACGCTGAATTCGGAAACCTCTCGATTTACGCTGTACGATGAATTCCAAGTGTCTACGACGCATTACGTAGAATTAAAATGGCGAATACTACTACGCTCTACGCAAAATGCGCCAATTACGCTCTACGTTAAAGTAGGGCGGGCCGTCCACGCTCTACGTAGAATTGATAACCCTCGTACTATAGGCTCCATCTGTCCTTACATTTACAACTGTTTTAAGAAGCGAGAAGAAGCAGTATGTACGTAGTTTTTACTATAGATATATTTCAGTCTACCATCGCTATTTGCCGTGACCTGCACCTGTACTTAGTTCGCAATTGAGCATAAATTTACAATAAAGGTCTTTCATCAATATTAAAACGGCCAATTACGCTCTACGGAAAAGGGCATGCGGGCCCCCTCTTGTGCGTTTGTGGTTTAGCCCGATAACTCAAGAAACTTTGTAGGTGGGTAGGTCTGGATGAGACCTGGAAATGGTTAGTTTTTGGGCCCCCTGGTGGCTTGTTTGGCTTTTTGTTGCCACCCTCGGAAAGCCCTGCAATATAGTATAATAAGCCATCCATCATTAGGCCACAGCAAGTAAATTTTATGGATGACATCCTCTCCAGACTCCAAATCTAATGCGAGCGGGCGAAAAAAAAACAAGGCGGGCCAACAAAACAAGGTTCCTACAGTTTAAAATTTTGACTCAATCAGTGTACAAATGGTTTTGATTCAGTGGGAACATCACATATACACAGTCAGCATCACATATCACTGCATCAAAGTAAGAAACAAACATTAAATCAGAGTATTTTCTTGTCTCCTTCCTTTACAGTTATCTGCCATCCATCTTCCAGCATGGCAACAGACATCTTGGCCTATTTTTGGCATGGTGACCACTGTCAGAAGGCAACAAAATTTCTTGTGTTTTTTTTTTCAAAATCAGGCGAAAATTAATGCGCGCGCGGATGTCATCCATAAAATTTACTTGCTGTGGCCTTATGTAGAAAACTTGACATTGACATTGGTATAAGACAAGGTTCACGTGCTTTTTTCCGTTTTGTCCTTTCTGAAGGACTTTGCGTATCAAAGTATCTGTTATTAAGTGTTTGCAGTACCTTTCTGCATCCAAGGGGGGTTTGTTTGACATTGATAAATTTCTCACGTTCACCTTGGAACAAAGAAGACATCTGAAAGGCACTGTGGTCATAGGATATAGAGGAAAAGGTCATTACCATTCTGTGAAAGCAACTTAGGTTTTTTTGGCGACGTCTCAGGGAGGAGCCTAATGGTACAGTAGTGTGTGCAATTTGCAAGAATTCTAGGAATCGTACAGGCATTTTGTCCACAGGAATGGAATGTCCATGTCTCTGACCCACATCTATACCCACATTCCTAGAAACCGTCTGCCCAGATGCCCTACTTTCTGTGACCCCGGGGCTAGTTTACTATACACTCAGGGGAGGAGTGCACTGTATCTGTCTAGCTACCAAGTCTTCCTCAAAATCATGAAATGATGGCACTGCCATGCAAACAATAACCCTAACAGCAACCACCGTCACCATGGCAATGTATGTTTTCATTGCCAGTCTTGTTGTACATGTCTTAGTGGCTGATAGTTTGTGTATTTCCCTTGCGCGATAAAGACAAAAGGACATTGCAGACGGGTTACGTTGCCTCACTAGTTGTCTAGTTCAAAAAATAATTAAAGAGCCTTCCAGCGTCAAGTGACGCATAGGGCGGCGCCCATCTCCGTTCATTAGCCCTGGGCCACACACAGCAATCACTACAGTAGGGGGCTAGTCCACTGGTAGTGGTGTGTGTTTAACTCCCATCTTGCCCAAATGCTGAGTACTAAGCAGAGAAAGCAGTATGTACCATTTTTAAAAAGTCTTTGGTGACTGGGCCGGGGATCGAACTCACGACCTACCGAATGCAAGGCGAGCACTCTACCCACTTGGTCATTGTACCGGTTTGTTGTCTAGTTGTCTAGGTAAATGATGAAGAAATTTTCAACTCCTCCTAAAAACGTCGTGACTTCAAAACACCATGGTTTTATAGAGGTCCTCCAAATTCATGTTTGCAAAGAAATGCCCGTAGGTGTGGCAAGGTGTGCACTGGTAATAGTATTGGTCGCATGCAGGGTATCCTTGTAGGTCACAGATTAAATGTTTTACAGAAATATGTTTAAGACTGTAAGACAGCTGCGACTATTTTTATGCATTCAAGGGATTTGTGTAGCCTCCTTCGCAGACTTGTAGGGTGCGGCGTATTTTTTTTTCGGTGAGCGACGCGAGTTATGCCGCCGCGAGGGACGATTTTGCCGCCGAGGGAGTTTTGCCACGGAGAGAAGGTTTCGCGGCCCTGGGGCTAGGATTTGGGTAACATATGATAAAGAACCCATAACTAGTTGTTCTTCCCCATTAAGCAATAATTAGTCATTTGGACTGGACTAGCTACATTGTATAACGGTTTATCATATTGGTCAATACTAAACTTAGCCTCCTTCGCAGACTTGTTGGGCGTCGGCGATAAGTTTTTTCTGCATATGAGGGACGCAGTAATATAATATGCCGCGTAGGGACGTCGATTTTGCTGCCGAGGGAGTTTTGCCAAGGAGAGAAGATTTCGCGCTCCAACAAGTTGGCTATACTAAACTAGCCTCCTAAAGTACTAAACTAGCCTCCTGTGCAGGCCTAGCGGATGGGAGTTTTGATACTGCGTTTGTAACAACCCGCCGAGATCGGGTAGGATAGGATAGAAATCTTCTCTCGGCGGCTGCAACTGGTTGTAAAAAAGCTGTGTTAATCTAGAATTGTTTTGAAACAGTGCAGTGAAACCAATGAGCTTCCTTGATTCAGGACGTATGTTTTTACAAATTACAAATTAGATGGCGTACAGCTGCAATTCTATCTAGTCGTAATAACTAAAGCTAGAGTCTCAAGTTATGATGTGTGATATTTGATGTTACATCTACTTTAATATTTCTTTAATAATTTGTAACCCATGTATTTGTCGAATTGTTTTAGCAGTGCAATTCAGTGCGGGTTTACACCAAGCACTGCGAAACTGTAATCTTTGAGAAATAAAACCAATCACTACCACTACTTTGTACAATCTTACTTAAGTGCACTCAGAGCTCTGTGCACAGCGCTACAGTGTCTTCATTAGGAGATGTGTATATGGGCCTTCGTACTTTTTAGGACACGCCCCGGACCAAGAATTTCACCCGGACCGTCGATTTCAGAACACAGGCAAAAACTCTTACAAAACGCAGTATCAAAACTCTTACCCGCCGGGCCTGGAGGCCTGCACAGGATCAGGCTAGTGCTGATAAGCTTGACCCCATTCGGAGCAAGTGAGGCCACGAAAATTTTATCTCAGAAAACGTTAGCCACCGCAGCGGTCATTTCAGCGTCACCGAACAGTTGTGAGACCCAACCCCCTGACCAGTCAGACCCTATATTTGCCGGATTCTACTATCCTAGTCCATTTTAGGAAGTCCTGATGGAGGCTATCCCCTTTAATGTCTTTAATTTTCCTTGTGCAGCCGACGAATGACCTCTATGCTGCCGACGCTATTGTCCTCTTTCTTCTACATTTTACAATTTTTCAACCGGCGTTGTCACAGTCGACACAGCTTCTTTTTTTGCGACAACATACCGCATCATACAACAATCACATCAACAAACGTGAAGAAAACTGAGCGACTAAACTTGGAGACCTACAGATGCAAACAGAGCTACGAAAGATAGGGAGGAGTGGGAACGATAATCTCCAAGCAGATCCCTTTCGGTGGTAAAAAGACGGTATCAAATTGGCCAGGCAGTATCCATTAGTCAGCCATTATTCCATTAGCCACCGACGGGTGGGGGTACGGACAAAAAATGGCTATATATATATATATATATATATATAAAGCTAACGATCATTCCCCCACAACCCCTGCTTGGAGAGTATGGGAATAGAGCAAAGAGCTAGTCAATATTAAGACGACTGTCTTTCCCGAAAGCTTAAGGAACATTGTGACGTCTTTACCTTTGAGCTTGGAGATCGTCTACACAGAAGAGTATGATGAAGAAAATCCGGGCAGGTTACCAGCAAGATTCCTTCGTTTTGTCGGGAACAGACGTTACTTTATATGCAAATATGGGCAGGTCAAGCGTGAGCGACAGTTATCTAACATCCCACATATGTCAACTAGTCTGAGTTACACAACTCTCGTTCTTAGGGGCTAGCTGATTGGTCCTCATCTTCTACAGGCCTGACCAATGGAAGGGCTGCTAGAAGCGTTATGTAGTCAGATGTGTTTTCAAAGAGTACTAGTACAATGCACTTTGACTTTGAAGTGCATCAATTGTTTGTAAAGCAATTAGCAAGAGAGCTTCAGGAGATCCATGGGTTAGCCAAGTGGCTTTTAGTCTGGAGTCCAGACTAACTAAAAGCCACTTTAGCGGATCTTGGGAGCGGACTACTTGAAACTAACAAGGCTGGACGCCAGGCTATGCGAGGTTACCGTGGTCCTATTGTCTGCATGGATCAGTCTACCACCTGTAAGGCCACAGCAAGTAATTTTTATGGATGACATCCACGCGCGCATTAATTTTCGCCTGATTTTGAAAAAAAACAACAAGAAATTTTGTTGCCTTCTGACAGTGGTCAACATGCCGAAAATGGGCAAAGGTGTCTGTTGTTATGCCGGAAGGTGGATGGCAGATAACTAGGAAGAGAGGAGACAAGAAAAGGCTCCAATTTAATGTTTGTGATGCTGGCTGTGTATATGTGACGTGCCTACTGAATCAAAACCATTTGTAGAATGATTGAGTCAAAATTGAAGATTGTAGGAACCTTGTTTTTTTCGGCCCGCCTTGTTTTTTTTTCGCCCGCTCGCATTAGATTTGGAATCTGCGGAGGATGTCATCCATAAATTTACTTGCTGTGGCCTAACAGGAGAGGGCAAACAACAGACCATAGTCTCCTCC
>NW_017804242.1:6723452-6738995 GCF_001625305.1 Branchiostoma belcheri | reverse complement strand
TGGTTATACTGTATTTGATATGTGTACTGATTATTGTTTTGATTATACATATAGAATACAACACGGGGTATTCCGTATCGCCCGAGGTATCGGCCCGACCGCGGGTCGGATCGCCCGACGGCCGCAGGCCGGAGGGCGATCCGACTCGCGGGAGGGCCGGGACCGAGGGCGATGCGGAATACACCGTGTTGTATTTTATTTATATCATACCCACCCAAGAAAACGTGCCTTTCAATGCAAGATGAGCCAAAAGTTGGTGCCACTGAACCCTAAACTGCAACAACATCAATTCCAACGTCCGGATTCTGTAATTCGGAATTTTTCGAAAGGGACACACGCGGTTAGGGCGGAACGCGTTCGAATCGTTTTATGGAAGACAGGAAGCGTTCGATAACGGGTTCCGGACCGGGCCATACCGTAAAGTACGGCCCGGTCTGGAACCCGTTATCGAACGTTATCGCGGCCCGGGTATGATATAATAGTAAGTACATGTAGTAGAAATCGGCCTAAAAATGGTGGAGTCATTTGCAGGCTCAATAAATAGTAGAAATCGGCTTAAAATGGGGTTTAATCGGCACGAGGAGTTGGCCGACCAGAGACTCGAAGTAGAGGTTTGGGTTTTGTTGTTATATTAGGCTTTTTTATCGGGTTTTCCTTTTGCACTAGCATCTTTTATTTTTTATTTCTTTTTTTTTTGGGGGGGGGCATCAACGTAAAAAAGGTACCTGTGCAAAAAAGGCTTTAGCCCAATAAGAAAACACAAAATAGAAAACCCAATTAAATCCTATTTTAGGCCGATTTCTACTACTACTGCTAGTATTTATTCAGCCTGCTACTTTCGTACGGTTACTACTATGAAACAAGTGATTGTTACAAATACTCAGTAAGTTGAAGAGACAATCATACACGGTATACATGTATTTCTCTCACAATTTGCGGTACAAGTTCTACTGGCAGCAAACTAGTATGTACAAAATAAGTTAGACAACGAATGTGTACATTCTTTAGGCACCACAATCGCAAATTAAAAAAAAAAAAACTCTACTTCTGCTCGAATCCAACCACGTCAATCTCTTGCACACACTCCATGCAGAGGAAAGGAAGTATTTACATATTCTTGTCCTAATTTGCATACTCATTTACATAATCTTGTCCTAATTTGCATACCCTGCTGTAATCAACACGATAAATTCTCAACAAAATTATCAACACAACTGAGACCTGGGAATAAATCGTTATACATTATATCCCTCATCATTACTGCATAGAAATTAAATTTAAATACTAATAAAATCTACCAATTATAACTAATAAATGTAAACATAATTACATGTGCTAATGTAAAGTACCTTTGGTTGTCGATATAATTCACACATGCAGTTGGTTGTGCAATATACTATACATGGGATGCGTTGCATTCCTAAACATTGTTATTCCAAAATACTTTCTGGAATGTACTACGTTTTGGAATACACGACGTTGTGCATTCCATTTTGCAGTATTCCAAATCATGTTTTTGGAATGGAACACGTTTAGGAATACAACAGGGTGTCGATGAAAAATATGAAAGACAATATAAAATATCTATGGCTTGTCCCTATCCACTGAGATCATGCAATTTATGATAATTACAACATAATCTATAGAGGTAATATCATACAAACTGAGCTTCAGAAATATCAATGGACCACAAGAATGGCAGTCAGGCACAAAATGGTCAAAAGCACAAAATAATTCTCCCACCAAAACTGTTTAAGTAAGCACATTGTCTGCACATACATGTAAGTCATGAGAAATATTTGTCATGTAACTTTCAATGTCTGGTATCTTTAAAATGGCTGACTTGGAAGACCAACCCATATTTTTTTGCAACAGTTATTACAGTACTAAAAAGCACCGATACGAAAGGAGAAAAAAATTTCTTACGAAAAACTAGAACTGTAACTTTCCCCTCAATCAAATCTTGTTTGGCTAATTTGCATAATTTATGACCTACCTACTGTTAACAATAAAGCAAATGGCACAGAAAACATTTGTTTACAGAATGATTGACAACATGCAGAAATGAAGAATAAAAACTATACCCTTAGTTTGAAAGGTTAAATTCATTTTGTAGCTAACATTTACATGACTTTGAGAGTAATTTTTGGTCTAAAGCAGGCTTGAATATCAAACATACTTAATGTACATAATATATGCTTTTGTATATGACAGATGTGGCAATGAAAGGTGTATCTGTGTTACAGTCCATTGATGTGAATATGTAGTCACCTTGCAACACGTATTCAGCTATCTAATAAAGTATAACTGCAATGTCATGTACATGTAATGTATGGAAAAGTTGAAAAACAAACTACATTAAACTACAGCGCCTGTACATGTAGTTTGGATATTAGTGCAGTAAAGAATTGCCCAGTTGATGTAATGTTGAAAGTTAAAACATTTGTTCCAACGCAAGACCTTTCAACTAGTCACTCTTCAATAGACTCTTCTTCAATAGACTGACCCAGTGAGGCTTGTCATGTGGTAGACAATGTACCACCGTTGCGGTTAAGTGAAGGGTGATGGGCCCTGATGTAAATTTTAAGCATCTTTCACCCCTCTCAAAAAGTAGTCTTGTTTGGTGTACAATGTTCTTACTGGGTCAGTCTACTGAGGAAGACCAGAGTGATTGGTCGAAAGCTCTAGGTGAGAACATTTCTTTGTTTCTGTGTTGGAACTAAAGTTTGAACTTTAGACATATTGTACATGTAAAGTGGCTAAACAATTAAGGCATTGGCTTGAAGCTTTTTTACCGCAGTGCAGTAAATAGTTGCCCAGTTGACGTAATGAATGTCCACCTGATTGCTATGTAATCTAACGTTTTAGCAATACATCTTCAACGTGTATCATACAGAGCACTTGTTACGTGAATTTTCATAGATGTGTGTATCACACAGTTAGGCACAGCTTATAGATTTATACTGCAATTGTTCAGATCTGGTCTGTAGCTACATAACTAGCCGTGCTTTATATATATATAACATGTAAATGCAACACATTGTTACACCATCTTACTTTTGTCAAGTTAGGCAAAATGTACTTAGTAAGAATGCATTTTACAGGTGGAACAGAGATGGGCGTAATGTTTAAGATACTAGTATTTGAAGACAAGACAGAGAGCAACACAATGCCAATTGTCAATTGAATGCGCCTCAAAGCAGAAAACTTTCAAGAATAGCCAGCTGCGTGAATAATAATAATTGTATCTTTGAGTCAAGTTAGGCAAAAAGTACAGCAAGTTACTAGTATTCTAAGACATTGCAGTTGAGGCAGAGTTAGGCGTACTGTAATTTTGTTTTTAAACATGCCTGAAAGCAGATGGTACTATGTAGTTTGTTACTTAGCTTTGTTACTTTGTTACTATAACTGTTAACAACACCAAACTGAATTGTATCTTTGTTCTGTCAAGTTAGGTAAAATGTACAGCAAGCTGTCCTAGGACATTACAGTTCAGACAGAGTTAGGCATGTTGTAAGTTTTTTGACTGTTCCTCAAATTTGAGAGTAAAGAAGTTTGCTAAGAGTTGCTTGCACAAAATGAATGGTATCTTATTGTGGCATCATGACAGTTAGGCAAAATGTACAGCAAAGTTGTCTCTAGTACTACATTGTACATTACAGCTGGGACAATGAGTTAAGCCTGATGCAACTTGTTTAAAAGCACCCAATGCAGTATCAGTGAGTTAAGACTGGAAATACTATAACTAAGGCAATCTGGGCTTTTCTACGGGAATACGGATCGTAAAATTTGGCAAAAAAGAGAATAAAATGGGCCAAGGGAGTCCGGCCGCGGGGAGGTAGTTTCTTTCCCTCCGAAGTCCAGTCAAACCCCAAGGCGGCCAAACTCCCCCGGCAAATATTCTCCTATATATAGCCAGCATAGTTAGTCTGGTAGAGACGATAATATTAGCACATTTGCATCATTACTTCATACTTTGGTTGTTTGAAAACAGTGCAGAAACAAGCTACGCAAGGAGTCTTTTATTTCTTGCGACTTCCAATATATCTGCCCAGCTGGTAGCACGCAGATTTTCAGCGAGCTCTTTACCGCCTGACACAACATCAAACGGCCTAAGACGAACATTTTTTTCCGGTCCTGAATTTTTCCCCCATTAACCACAAGCAATATAGCATTGTGCGCAAGAAGACAACTTGGCTATCTTCTGTGACCGCAAACGACTTAAGCCTGGGTGCCAGACGCTGGCGTTCATGTATCAAAATGATCATGTACTTTTTGGCGTAACTTTGAAAATCCGGGTTTCAAGACCTGAAACTACATTGGGCGCTTTTAAACCTGCTCCCAAGGCAAAGGTACGTAGTTTGTTTTTTATCGTTGCTGGTCAGGCGGCCTATCTGTGCTGCGGTTCTCCCCACAGTGTGACTGTTCTGTCTGCACTGGTGGAGAGGAAAGCGTTCTCGGTGGGGTGCCATCTGCACTGGATTACCTTGTCCTTGTGTGTGGCTACTGTCGTCACCGGTAGCGTCTTTGTAAGATCACCTACGGAAAAACAAAAAAAAATTCAATTATTCTATTTAATTTCATTAATTCGACCAGTAGATCTCACTTAGTTCAGTGACATTAAAATGTGTACAACACATTGAAGGAAGTTCTTCACTTCCAAATTTCAGCAAGTCTTTAATTGAGATAATTTCATCAAAAGTGCTGTGTTGTTTATGTGCATTTACAATGTACCAGCTAAAGCTCCTGTCACGCATAGACAAATATGGTTGGGAGACGGGAGCAAGGTCGACTGTGGTTGGCTTGCATTTGGTGAGGTTGGCTACTGTTTGGCTGCGTCAGCCAAATGTTTCAAACTAATACAAAAATTTGGGTGTGGACGGGAGGTTCAGCCATGGTTGGCTGGTGAGTGGCGTTCAGGAATAGGTCAGCAGTGTTCAGGGTGTGCACAGGTTGGGGTGTCAAATTTGACTAAAATCTGACTCAAATTTGCTTTGATTCGTATAGAAAAGTGGGCGTGGCCTAAACCTAGTCATGCTACTCCTAAACGTCAGCCAACCTTGGTTGTTTGGTGGTTGGGGGAAGGTTCTCAATGTGTTACAGGCATCTTAGATGGAAAAAGAAAATGGTCAGCCATGTTGAAAATAGTCGTCAATGTAACAAGTACCTTGAAGGTCGATGATTTTAATGGAATGATCGTAGGACCCGGTGAGGAGGTGGTAGGCGTTGGGAGAGAAGCGCGTGGAGCGGACGTCGCTGGTGTGAGGTTTGAAGGCTTGGACCACGCGACCGCCGCTGATGTCGTACAACATACAGCTGTTGTCCTCGTGACCTGAGGCCAGGAGTCGGCCGCTCGGGTCCACACAGACTGACGCTACTGGGCTGACTGTAATTGAAGAAAACAAGACACATCACTAGAAAGCTTTAAACAACTCCTGCAATCAGTGACGCTGAAGAAGAGTGGTGGATGTCACTCGAAATGCCCAGAAATTATTCTCCATAATTTTATATAATTATCCAGTAGTAGAGAGAACTCCTGCAATTATATGTGCAATTAATGAGGACGCATAGACCAGGGCTTGAAATACTGGGTGCATGTGCACCCAAATTTGGAGCTGTGCACCCATTTTTTATCTGTGGGTGAACCAGTGCACCCAAATATTTTCCTAAGTTTATGTATGTAAAGATGTTAAATGTATAGTAGTATACAGCATATTCTTAATATCTACATGTAAGGGTAAAAATATAATAAAATCATTGTTATAGTACATTTGTTTACAAATGAAACATAATTAGTTTTTGCTGACATTTTACTTATATGGTGCACCCCAAAATTTTTGTTGTCCACCAGGCCTAGTTTTTTAGATTGGGTGCATCAGTGCACCTATTACTTAAAATGAATTTCGAGCCCTGCAGACAAAGAGTGTTCTGTAATGTTAGAGACAGGTCCCACCTCCAGGGCCCATGCCGGTGGTTGTACTGCTGATGATGGCCACACATCTGGGTGCTCGCAGGTCCCACAGACGGATGGTCTTGTCCTGGGCACCGGAGGCAAGCAGACACCCTCCCCACGCATACAGCGTCAACACATGGCCTGCGCAAGTAAGAAAACATGAAAAGCTATAAAAAAAGCTGCCTGGGAGCCAAGATGAGAATAGCTTGAGTGTGATGACGATGTGTGACTCAAATAATTGGTCTCCTTTGTGACTTGAATTGGACTAATACTAATATTAGTAATAGCACTGCTATTCAACACAATTGTTATGTATCACTATTACAAGCTCTTTCTAACAGAGAAGAGAATTTTAATAGTTTATTAGCAGAAGAATTGCTTAACTTCTTGTTTCACTTGACAAGTCTTTTCCTCCTAACATCTGCTTGGTTTTCATTGATATAATTCCGACATCTAGCACCCAAGCTTGGAATAAATGAATATTTGGCACAAAGCCGAGGGCCTAAAAAAAGTCCAATGAAAAGGTGTACAACTTTGCAAGAGAAATCTGCAGAATATTAATGATTTAGGTTCTGTACACAATCTGTAGTGCAATCAGAGATAACAGACAGAATTGCCCTGAGGAAGGTGACAGACAGTCACCGAAACGTCGGCTGAACAAAACACTTGGTTGTGTAAAAAGTGTCTCTTTATTCAGTGACTTACTAACCTCATGAAACTATTCACGGAAGAAAAGAACAGTTGTGAAGAGTACCTGTATGTCCAGCCAGGGCATGCAGCCCCTCCCCTTTTTCACAGTCAGTGGTGTAGATACAGCAGTCCCCGGCACCCCCGCTGATGAGAATGGGATAGCCCTGGTTCACATCTCTCATGAACACCAGGTCCCGGACTGTACCATCATGCATGGTCAGCTCCATATCAGGGCCTAAAAAATCAAAACAACTTTTAACAACTGTTTTCATGTGAACAAACATTGGACCTAGGAAAAAAACATGTTTCCTGTTTCAGTCATTCACTTAGCATCGGTAGATAGGGATTATCTTTTCTAGACTTTGGCAATCTGTAGTGATCCAACTTGTATAATACAGTTTTAATTAACAAAGTAAAAATTGCAAGAGGATACTTTCATTTTCAATTGTCAATGTTGGAAAACTGACTGTACAATGTTTCATCACTCAGGTGTCAGATCATGGAGCTAGAAAAGCCTGAAAAATCTATGTTCCTTGCAGGGGTCTACACACAAAAAAGGCAGGTTTTTCTAGGGTCGGTCGGGAAATAGGAAGCACACAATTTTTTCCTACGCCTTGTAGTGATTAGTACATGTAGCCTGGGTACATACCATCCTGGTTAGTTTATGTCTGCTCTGTTAGTTACTAAATGGGTAGTGACTGTTGGAGTAGGCATAAACTAACCAGGATGGTACCCAAGCTATTGTATATCCTATTAGGCCAAGGAAAAAAATGTTGTGTTTCCTGTTTCCCAACTGACCCGAGAAAAACCTGCTGACCCTAGACTTTTTTTGTGGATCCCTGCAAGGAACATGAATTTTTCAAGCCGAATGACCTTTTCTAGCTCCATGATCTGACACCTGAGTGAAGAAGTGTTGTACAATAGGTTTTCCAACATTGACATTGAAAATAAAAGTGTCCTCATGTAAGCTTTACCTGGTTAAACTGTATTGTATAAGTTGGATCACTAGAGATCGCCAAAGTCTAAAAAAAGAAGAAGAAGAAAAAAATAATCCCTACTTGCTGACCCTATATTTTTCAGGAATGAAGCAGGAAACACAACATTTTTTTCCCTGGGCGTTAGGAAAATGCCTTCGATGTTTGTGGCAAAAAAAATCAAAATGAAAAAATGGCTATGGAATCTAATAGTATGTATTTAAACAGAAGCATAATTATTATAGGAAATCAGTCTAGGTCATGGAACCTGGCAAGTGTCTTTCTTGAAAGATAAGATAATTCATGAAGATTTTGTACCTCATTTCATATAATGTCATTTCTAATAACCCAACATAAGATAGGGTAAGATTATATTAAGACAACATAAGATTGTTGAGCTAAAGGTGGATCCCGATCAAGTAGAAAAAATTTTTTGCTTACAAAAATTTATGATTTCATGATTCAAATTCTAACTGGCATCAAACATATTATGATCAGTTGAAATTTTTGCCTTTAAGCAGTTGAGAGAAATTATAATATTAATTTGTTGATTTCTGAATACATAGGCGTATATTGAGTGCTTACACCTTTTTAAAGCCTCCACCTAATTATTATTCAAACCAAACTCAGGTGATAGCATGCCTTGGGCCAGCTCATTCTCTGGGTTGTCAGGATCAGAAAGCTGTGGCCAATCTGAGAACAAAACATGCCAGGGTGAACTACTGACATTTTCTACACTACGCTGTGTTTCTGATGTGTAGCTTGGTATCCATCTATTTTAGCTCCATTCGCTTCCTGCCAGTACCATTCCCTGCACAGTAGCCTGGCACAGTGTTCTAGCCAGTCTGAATTTTTTTCCATCATCATTCTCAATTTTGTTTGGCGTAACAGCATATCAAGACTTAGTGGCACGACAATCCTAGGGGGACTGGAGGGCATGCTCCCTCTTAAAAATTTTGAAATCTTGACCACCTGAAACACAATTTCCTGCATTTTCAGGAGCAAATTTGGCTGGTAGTCTAAGCTTATTGACATCTTTCCCCATATCTTTACACATCGATTTTTGTCTGTCAAAGACAAAGATGATGGAATACGCAAAACGTTTGTCCGTCATAAGCAGCAAAATTCTGTCAAATGACGGAAACACGGATGCTGGCTAGAACATTGCTCTGGCCCCCAATAATACTGAGAAATGATTATAATTATGGGGATGGGGCCCTATTATTCTGCGTGGAAGTGACGGAGCAAACTGGAGCTAGAATAGTATGGATTCCAGGCCATGGCTTCTGGTGCAGGAGTTTGGAGCAGGCACTGAAAGACACGGGGACAGTTCCACTGAATCCTCAGACACGAATAAGGAGCTGTGTGTATGCAATATCCTCAGACACAAATAAGGAGCCATTTGTATGTAAGTTTAGAGCAATATCGGTATTAGAAGAAAGATTTTTTGTACACATACGTGTGTATGTGCAACACATTTTTGCTATCATACAAGACATCTCTTTGTGAATTAGGCTAGGCAAAGTAGGGAAATAATGAAAACAGATCTGTTGATTTACAGGTTTATGTATGAATATACATTCATGTTTAAGCTATGTTCTGGACAGAGACACCCGAAGACAAAGCTTTTGTAAGGGGTTGGAATAAAGAACAGAAACACGTCGAGGAAGGTAAGACATCCAGAAGATTTTCCAAAGAGATAAATATTTCAGACAAGTATTTCAGACAACTACTGTTGCCAGTACAGACTGATGAAAGATAGTGGATGCCAAGAAGAATTTAATATCTAGTTGGTTGATTTAAGTAATGTAAAAACAAAAATCAAAGAAAGATGCTTTTAATCATTTGACAGGACAAGGGATTGGAGTTTCAGTGCTATGGTAACTGACAACTTAAATTGGCTACTCTTCAATAGTTAGTTATCAAATTTAATTAAGCATTGCTTTTAGATTTCAGGATAAAAAATTGTATATTGCATATGATCAGGTTTTGCAGGTAATCAACATCAACTTTAACTTTTTTAGCCCTATGTTGTTGCCAATAATTTCCATCTTGTATACGGTTCTTGCCACTTTAAAATTGGCCAATGCCATATTGCAGAATGAAAAAGTTTAACTTTAAACGTATTAGGATACTCTGTCAATACTGATGTTGTGTGGTGTACACGATTAGGGTTTTAGGATTACATGTGGTCTTGTTGACCTGGGTTCCAAACACAGCTTGTTCTCTGTCTTTTTTCACTAAGGCCACACCAATTTAATTTCTTTGTTAATCGATTTTTTTCTAGAAAAAAATGGAGCAGGCGGGCAAAAAAAAATAGAAACAAAAACAGGCCTAGGCATCCTATTATGGCCCAAAAGGGTACGATAGGAGCCATGAAGTCAACACACCAGGCTGGTTCAAAATTTAAACAATGAATTTTGAACTTTTAATGATACCACTGCATTGAAAGATGGAATAACTGTAACAACGAGGAAGAAAAGAACTGTTTTCAACTGTTCAGGGCAAAATATGAGCATTTTGCAGTTGATTTTTTTGGTGCAAATCAGAAACAAAATGAAGGGGGCGAATCCGTTAACCAAGAAATTAAATTGGTGTGGCCTAATACCTATAAAAATATTATCAGCGTTTCAATTGGCAATGTCCGTTTACAATACAGAAACACGCACAAATATATATTGTCTGTTGGAACATTATACGCTAAAGTTACAACCAAATATTACAGCTGGAAACACACCCTGCACTGTTTCACAGTACTAACCTTCGGCATTACAGGTGTCGGCATTGAACTTGAGCACCTTCACACACTTGTCGTTCGACCCGGTAGCGATGAGATTCCCTGTGGGACTCCAGGCGATACAGTAGATGGACCCCTTGTGATGTCTGTTTCTCTTGTACAGGACGGTCGGCTGTTCTGGCTTCTGGTCTGGTCTGGAGATACAGGTACAAGACTTGGTCAATTTGGTTTACTTTTACCTCATATTATTTTTCAGTGTTCTAGACAGGATTTTTTCATAGCATAGGGGTCAGGTACAGAAGAGCAACTTTTGTGGACCAGGTGCAAATCATGCATTAAAAAATTGTGAAACTCATAACCCCCTGAGACACTATTTCTTGTTTAATGTGGAACAGATTTTGTGAAGTTAAGGTTTTCCCTTTGCTACATGACTTGTATAGCTTCATTCCAAAGTATTATTTTCATTTTTTGCAAGATTTATGAAGGTTCTCCCTCCCAAAACACTATGCTGGTTGAAACTTAGCATAGGAGTCAAAATTATAGCATAGCGGTCAAAATTATAGCATAGGGGTCAAAATCATAGCATAGGGGTCAAAATTATAGCATAGCGGTCAAAATTATAGCATAGGGGTCAAAATCATAGCATAGGGGTCAAAATTATAGCATAGGGGTCAAAATTATAGCATAGGGGTCAAAATCATAGCATAGGGGGCCACTATGCTAAAAAGGCCTGGGTAGAACACTGTTTTTTGTTTGTTTTTGGTGTGTGCGCATGTGTGTGTGTGTGTCTGTTACTATCATTTGTGGTCAGCATGACTTAAGAACAGTATGGATTTTGTAACCTCCAAGCAGATCCTAGGGTGGCAAAAAGACAGTATCGAATTGGCCAGGCAGTCATGATCTATTGGCCAAAGAGGGTCCATCTGGCCAATGGGCCATACATGAAAAGGTAAGGATCTTCCCCCATCAACCTTGGAGAGTAGGATTTTGATGATCCTGTAATTGGCAATGTCAGTAGGTCTTAGGAAGACAAAGGTCAAGGTCCAATGCTGGCCTCCTGGTAGCTGACCTAGGTACTGCAGCAAAACTTTTGTATCTTTAGTTCTGGACATGTGCTATGGTCTTGATTTTTTTGGTGGCAGATACATGTACATGTAGCTCCAGATATTTCATGGAGGTATGAGATCTTTGAATTCTTCTTTTCGTTGAATTTTCCACGTTTTGTGGAAGGACTGTGATCCAGATTGTCGGGTTTGAACCACTTACACTGTGATGGACCCCTACTTTTTTCAATAAATTAAAATGAAATAACATGCTCAAGCAAAACAAAAGCCAAGTAGTACTCATGTTTTACTGAGGTGAGAGAGGAAATCAGTACTAAAGTGCCTTTCCCAAGGGCACAGCATTTGAGGTTTGCCAGGTACTCGAACCCAGGACCTTCAAAAATGTAATACTAAACTAACTAATATGTTGTGCCATAACCACAAGCTGCTGTAACAAGTTCTCAGAATCATGGCCGACGTACCTTAGGTCAGTGACCCCAGGATATGAGCAGACGCGCAGGGTTTTGGAGTTAGATCCAATGGTGTAGAGGGCTCCGCTGGGGTGGAAGGCTACAGCACGGATAGCCTGCATGTCCTCCAGGGTCGTCACCGGGATGAAATGGTGACCCTTCGCTTTGGGATCCTGGGAACAAAAATAACATGATTGACATGAGTCAAACTACAGCATAACTTAGACACAGATCTAGATGAACATGTAATATTCTGCAATACAATCTAGTACATTGAAGGTCAGATTGGGATAAAATGGTGACAATTTAGGCTTTTGGTAACCTGGGAACAAGAACAACATGATTGACAGGTGAGTCAGACAATAGTATAACTCAGACACAGATCTATATGTCAAACATCTGGATCTACATATAATGTAATTCTGCAATACAATGTGGTACATTGAAGGTAATGTTGGGATGAAATGGTGATTGTTGGCTTTGGGAACCTGGGAACAAGAACAACATGATTGACAGGTGAGTCAGACAACATCATATCTCAGACACAGATCTAGATGAACATCTGGATAGAATTTGCAATTAGAACCATTAACAATTACATTGAAAGTCAGATTGGGATAAAATTGAAACCTTTCAGGCTTTGGGGTCCTGGGAACAACATGATTGACAGGTGAAGAGTCAGACAACAGTATAGCTCAGATGATCATCTAATACTACGTAGTTCATTCTGCAATATTACATTATGTACATTGAAGAAAAAAGTCATTCCGCCTTATATATAGAGTCTTTTCCTCCAAAAGAGTTACAGAATGACAGGTATGTTTACTTGTGTATTATTTACTATAAATGGTGTTCAGCACCAAGGACAGGCAGGTTAACATGTGTGTGGATGGTGTTCAGCACCAAGGACAGGCAGGTTAACATGTGAGTGGATGGTGTTCAGCACCAAGGACAGGCATGTTAACATGTGAGTGGATAGTGTTCAGCACCAAGGACAGGCATGTTAACATGTGAGTGGATGGTGTTCAGCACCAAGGACAGGCATGTTACCATGTGAGTGGATGGTGTTCAGCACCAAGAACAGGCATGTTACCATGTGAGTGGATGGTGTTCAGCACCAAGGACAGGCATGTTAACATGTGTGTGGATAGTGTTCAGCACCAAGGACAGGCATGTTAACATGTGTGTGGATAGTGTTCAGCACCAAGGACAGGCATGTTAACATGTGTGTGGATGGTGTTCAGCACCAAGGACAGGTATAGTCACATGAGTGTGTGGTGAATTGAACTTTGCTTCTTGCTTTGACCTGTTTTTGTCTTTCCCTCGGAAGGACAACCACCATTATAGTAGGAAAATAAAGTAAAGTTTATGTATCTACATCTGTTAGACAGGCTAAACTACTAGTCTGTGAGCAGTGCAGTATAAGCTAGGATATTAAACAGTGCCTTCATGCCTGAGTGTGTAATGAAGAAAAAGACATCCTGTATCCTATATGTTTAGGGAAAAGGAAAATATGGTATATAATATCCTATGTCACTTCAGGCTGGAAATTAGTCTTACATGTTTCTGTGGACACATGAATATCAAACATCTTTTTACAGGGCATTGGCTAGACTGAATGACCTTTGCTAGAGGAGGTGTATAAGGGCTATACATGTAGCTGAGGACTGAAGATTATGACCCAATTTACAGGTGGGCAAAAACCAAACTGTACTAAAACCATGCCCGTAGCCAGGATTTGGAATGGGGGGTTCTTTCCAGTGTTTGAAGGCGAAGGCACGAGCAACCCTCCAGACTAAATTTTTAGCCTAGGCGCGCATAGTGTTGCAAAATGAGAGAGACGGAGACTAAGGTAAACCTCTTTTATGTGAAGGCTTGATTTTCATTTTCCTGGCAGGCTTCCTTGTATGTAGTGATCATCAGTAACAACAAGTGATTTGGCAGCCAATAATACATGTAGGCGCACAGCGGATTCTCTGCCGGTCGCGCAGTGCGCGACCAGAGTAAAAAGTTTAGTCGCATTTCGTAATTTTTGGTCGCATATGGTCGCAGTCTGGAGGGTTGCGCGAGTTTCGTAGGGTCCCCCGGAAAATTTTGAAAAATGAACCTTCTAAAATGCCATTTCCTGCGTTTTGGAGAGGATTTCAAAGAAAGAATCAGAGATAACTTTTTATTCAATGACAAAGTAGGCAGTTTTTATACGATTCCAGCCCCACTGGTGATACGAATCAGTTCATCTAAAGAAAAATCTTGGACCTTTAGATAAAAAGTTCTTCCGAACCTCCCTGGCTACGGGCATGAAAACTGCTTGTGAGCATTCAGTAAGTCATATTTTTCCTATGCGTAAATCCACCTGCTTTGATTGACATGTAGGTGAAGAATGTACGTTAAGATTGTACGCTAGCCCTCGAGGTACGTAAATGTACGTTCTTGATTATATAAGTCAAAGCAGGCAAACTTACATGCAGGAAAAATTCAACGCACATGTATTCAGTTTTCTTACACTTGCGTGTTTATGATGTTTTTTTATTGCGGGTGTGATTATACCAGCCAAACACAATTAATACTGAAGTGGAAGCTCTTTGTTTTTGTGTAAGAAACATCTTTTGCATGAAATTTTACATTGAATTGAGTTCAAAAATCCAGTTTGGCTTTGGGTGCTTTAAAATCAATCTCTCAAAAAGTATGTTGAACACTTCCCCGCCACCAATGCAAGAATGTTCAGAATCTGGCATAGCAAGGACATTATACGGGAATGTCCTTGGGCATTGGAAATTGACTTAGAAGGAAATTTTCTTCCTCCACAATTGTCTGGTACACAGGATGTCAATTTCGTCATTAGACGCTTTTGCTGACGTTTTTAATATCCGGACACTGTCAGTGTCACTATCCATGCTGTTCAATATTAAACAGATATGGATTGATAAAAGGCATTTGATCACTTCTCTGATTGCACTTTGCCCATTCGCAGTTAGATGAAGAAGCTGTCATCTCAGCTTGTCTTGTGGCCATTCACTTAGCCTTTCTAAAAAGCAGATTGAAGATGATATTTGGTTGCCAGGCTTAAGGCTGTACAAGGACAACCCTTGGTCTTGGATACTGCAGCTGGACATAAGGTATCTTCAGTTGCTGTTCATTAATTTTGGATATTATATTTTGTGCCTGGGTATCAAAGAAGAAGGGTATCATGTATAGCCAGTATAACAGCTCTTCAGCATAACACACCTGTCCAGCTTTGCAAGCCAGTGTTCGAAATACCCGTCTGCAGTCTGCAATTTGCAGATAGGTTTTCAAGATTGCAGAAGGAAAAATCTTACAATCTGCAATTTTGCAGATTAAGGAAAACATAGGCTCCGAATTCAATAGTAATTTCAATTAGTAAAGTAGCGGCGCTGTGAATAGATTGAAAACCTGCGCCGCACAAACCTGCCAGCGTTTTCCAGCAGACTGTAATGGTCCCATATAAGGGAATTTGGGATCAAAGTTGAAAGATTCTGACAAGGCGACAAAAGGCGAAAATACGGGAAAATATTGTTGCAAAATGAGAGGGACGGAGACTAAGGTAAACTTCTTTTTATTTGAAGGTTGGATTTTCATTTTCCTGGCAGGCTTCCTTGTATGTAGTGATCATCAGTAACAACAAGTATGGATTTTGTTCCGGTCCAAAAAACCGGTC
>NW_017804242.1:6722195-6723432 GCF_001625305.1 Branchiostoma belcheri | reverse complement strand
TTAAATTCTGCCCTCTCATACTCATTAAGTACCCTCGTGCCTTGTTTTTAAATCCGGCCCGTTGAATTTGATACTTTAAGAATATAGCCTTGGTTTTTGACTATCGCCATGTTTAGTTTGGTACAAACAACAAACTTTGTATGTATGTAAACTCGGCGGGTGATATAACATTCTGACATCTTTTACTCATTAAGTACCGTCGTGCCACGTTAATTAAATCCGACCCGTTGAATTTTACCCGTTTAGAATTAAGTCTTAGTTATTGACTATCGTAATCCTTTTGTAAAGTGAGCGGGCCACGTTTAGTTTGGTGTACATGTAGACAGTAAAACTTTGTATGTATGTAATCGTGGCGGGAGATTAGAAATTCTGCCCACTCATACTCATTAAGTACCGTCGTAGCACGTTAATTAAATCCGGCCCGTTGAATTTTACGCATTTTATATATGGTCTATGCCTATGGCTTTCACTCAAAATGTTTAAAGTTAGCGGGCCACGTTTAGTTCAGCGAAGACAATGAACTTTTCTTTGTATGATTATAAATAGCGGGAGTTTAAAAAATACTTATGTCTTGAACTCAATGAATGCTCGCTGCCTCGTTAATTAAATCTGGCCCGTTGAATTTGATACTTTTAGTACATTGTCGTGGTTGTTGACTTTCGTAATTTGCTCTTCAAGTTCGCGGGCCACGCTTAGTTCGGTGCAGAGAATGAACGTCATATGTATGCAAACGTGGCGGGAGATTTGAAATTCTGCCCTCTTATACTCATTAATTGCCGTCGTACCTCCTTAATTAAATCCGGCCCGTTGAATTTTACCCATTTAGTACAAGTTTTAGTTGTTTACTATCGTAATCTGACTTTAAAGTTAGCGGGCCACGTTTAGTTTGGCTAGCCGGCAATAGTTTGGTGTAGACAGTGAATCGTGGCGGGAGATTTGAAATTCTGCCCTCTCTTCCTCATTAAGTACCGTCGTGCCTCCTTAATTAAATCCGGCCCGGTGAATTTTACACATTTAGTATAAAGTCTTAGTTGTTCACTATCGTAATCTGACTTGAAAGTTAGCGGGCCACGTTTAGTTTGGCTAGCCGGTAATAGTTTGGTGTGGACAGTGAATCGTGGCGGGAGATTTGAAATTCTGCCCTCTCTTCCTCATTAAGTACCGTCGTGCCTCCTTAATTAAATCCGGCCCGGTGAATTTTACACATTTAGTATAAAGTCTTAGTTGTTCACTATCG